>NW_027154009.1:11174-70711 GCF_002600585.1 Cystoisospora suis
CGTAGCTCGTCCCTGCACCGCTGTCGAGGTGTCTCAACCTTAGTCGCGGTGACTATAGCCCGAGAGAAAGAAAGCTCAGTACTACTTCTCCAGCACCAAAAGACACGCCGAAGCAGTGTCCGACACCGGAAGGCCAGGACAGCCTTGTACGCTTCCCTCACGCTGCTTCTGCGGCGCGCTGAGTGCGCCCAACTGAGAAACAGTTTTTGTTGCCGTGCGATGGACCAGGCGTGCAGTTTTTCGTTGTCTTGAGAGCGTTTCGACAATCTGTATTCCAAATAAGCAATCAGGGCGCCGAACACCTTCGTCCCTTGACGTCTGAACTGCAGGACGCAGGCCTGTTGTGTCTCCTCAAGGGTTTCTCGCCAGGCTTCCCATGTCTCTCGGATGATCCTCTGAGCTGCCTTCGCGAGGAGCTCACTAGCAACTGCGCGGCTTCGAGTCCGTTCGCACGTAAGCTGCCGCCAGCTGGAGAAGCTCTGGTATTTGAGAGACCGATACCCGGCGGTCAGAGTCTGCCATCGGTGAAAGAGTGCATGCTTTCTCGCTAGACTGATTTTGTTGCGCAGATCACCTGATGCACGACGCAGAGCAGTCCTCTTTGAGCTTGTTTCCTTCCAGCGCGTAAATGCACGTTTTACTGTATGCGTCTCCAAGAACTCAATGGATAGCTGACGGGCGTACAGCAACCGCGTCCATGCCGACCAAGCGGCAGAGAGGACCTCTCTTTGGTGAGCCTCGAAAAGAAGCCGAAGAATGCACTTTTCTCTCTTTTGTCTCTTTGCGAACAAGTGCCAACAGTTCACTGCTCGGACGGTGCGTCGCCTTATGATGGAACTGGATAACGCTCGCTGCGCTGCTGCTAGGAAGGCTGCATCTCTCAACCTTAAGAAAAGGTTGTGCTTTCTCCGGGTGACAACCGCCTCATAAGCCCGATATGCGGCAGCTCTGCAGCCCGCGATTCGCCTCCAGCTGGTAAGAGCCAGCCGGAGTAGCGTAGCCGATTTCCGCTGCTGGAGTTCCCTGACTTTTTTGAGAACAGCTTTGAGATAGCTCATGCGCTGGCGGAACAAGAATCGCCAGCCGGAGAAGACCTCAGTTAGGATTTTCTGACGGCGCTGCTCCCTTTTTGCTGTCAGAAGTCCTGACATCATCGTCCAACGCCTCCACCCCCGGAAGGCGAATTTGAGTCTAATTGGCGCCGCCAGTGCTGCAGCCCTGCACGCCCAGCATGATATCGCGCAAGTACGACTCAGACTGTGCCCGACCCTCCATTCCAAGTAGAGCAATTAGCGGGAGAAGAACAACGACACGCCTTCCGGTTCAAGACCCAGGAAGAACCAGTGAATCTGACTTTCCTGGTACAGTATGTTCCGCCGGGAAAAAAGCGAAAAGCTGGTGGAGCGGAGTCACGCGCAGGTGCCTCGTGGACTTTCCCAAGATAACCAAGGAATATCGGCACCGTAGAGCACGGCGGGCTGCAGTGTTGGTTCTCTCTCAGGTGCCAGGAAAAGTAACTCAAATCAAGGAGAGGCCTAGAGAGTGCGGCACCACTTGACATACCGCGTCGTCAGTCTTTTATATTCAGTTAGACGGAATGATGCACATCCAAACATCCTTCTCGGCCCCAGAAGTACCCGAAGAAGGACCCAAATCCGACAGCGACATCCGGTGCCTCCCTCCTCACTGCGGCACGCTAGTGTGCTAACCTGGCTTCATCCGCGCGTGAGCGGTCCAGGGCGTCTTTCCACTGCTTCAAAATTGCGGTGCAAACGAAGCGATTCACTTCCGCTTCTCGTTCGGCGGCCACTGTCAGGAGCTTCGAGCAGGCGAGGATGTAGTTATGCCACTTTAGCCATCCCCGTAGCCCCTTCTTGAGAAGCTTCTGGTTTCGACACTCCCGTGCACACATAATCAGTTCCCTGGCGCGTAAATGTGCGAGCCTGTTTCGATTGATAGCATGGAAGCCTCTGCGTTTCAGACTTCTCTCGTAGGCCTTGTCAGCTGAACCGACGCCCACACAGACACCACCAAACTCGTCTCCTCTCTCCAGGGCTCCCTCGGGTGTGTTATTTAGTGTTCCTGGGGTGCGACTGGTCTCTGAGAAACCGTAGCGCGTCTGCGATTCCAACCGGGAAAAGCGTAACCTAGCGGCCAGCTTCTCCCAGAAAGCGGTAGGTGTTTCAAATCCCGTAGAGCCTCCAGTCTTCTGACATGTAAGCGTGTGTATTCACGAAGCTCGCACGCTTGCAAGGGAAAACGAGTCCAGCAGCTCTACAGACAAGAGGGGGTGACCTTAACTGCTCACCGTCGGCTGCCAAAGTCCTGCCTTCTTCAACCGCTTGAAAGAACCCCCTCAGAGAAATATCCTTCAAGAAAGTAGTCCGGGAAGAAGCAGCGTAGTAGAGCCTCAGCCAGCTGAAGAAGTGAGCCCCAGCGGCGTTAGCAAGGTTTTTCAACCTGCATATGCTTGCTTTCAGGCGCAGCTGTGCAGCCGACTGAGCAAACAGACGGAGGCCCAGAAAACTCCTCCTTAAGGTCCGCAAACCCGAATGACGCTGCGCTTCGTCGCTGAGTTTGCGAAGTAGATGCTTCTCGTTGACAGAGCGCTTCCAGCTTTTCATGAACGTTTGAAGCCTTGAATACTGGAGAGGAAGCAGATTTCTAGGCGAGGCTGAGAAGCACCCGAGCGGATGAGCGCTAGTGCCATCGGTCTCCTCTAGCAGACGTGACAGCTCATACGTGGTTAATAGGGGCTCGGAGACCACGTCATCGGATTGACAGAGAGTGGCGCGGCTTGTGGCCTCGGTACTACGTGCATCATGCGGTTTGAGGTCTCTCCTAGCAGAATTCTTGCGGAGCGCACCCTCCCTGGTGGCTCTGAGCTTTGTGAGAGTGTTTTCTACTGGAGCTGGGGTGGAGTGTGGACGGCGTTCTGCTGAGGTTGAGCGGGTACCAATGGCCCTTAATGCTGCGACTGCCGCCAGCGCAGGCCTTGATTGTGGCTGGTTGCAACTACTGTCGGAGTCAAGCCGAAGACAGTCGGTCTTTTTGGATGAGGACAGGTAGTGACTGTACCTCCTGGGTGAGACCACAGGACATTCCACAGACTGGTGACTTTGAAGACCTTGGGTCCTTAGGGGTCGAGGGTTAGACAGCTGCCGAATGACACCGGCAAGCTGGTGCAGAGTGGAACGTGGGACACTGGAAGTGCCGCTGAATGGGGCAGCTGCTCCTGCAGCTGTACTTGGCACGTGCGCGTTCAGGGGGAGGCTGCGGGCGTCTTCCCACAGTTCCCAACCCTCATGGGCCACTTGCTCGTCCTGATGACGGCAGCCTGGCAACGGAGCCTCCCGGTTTTCCCGGTCTCCTTCAGTCTCACATGACTTCAAAATGAGCAGAGGATCACACGGCGAGCTCACGCCTGCCGCCAGGCCAGGCGCGAAGGAAGGCCCGGAAACACAACGTGTTGAGACACTTTGATACGAGCCCGTACCGTCCACCGACGGCGGCGAGACCGGGCCCCGCAATGTGGACCAGGCACCGCCCTGTCCTGTGCCATCGCGTGCCTCCTCATCTTCGGAAGGTCGTATCTTCCATAAGCTGTTGATCTCAGATAAAGACGGATGGAGGAACGTTGATGACGTGGCGGTGGAGGTGCTGTTACACGTGCCACTTCTAGTCCAGCTGTTGGGTTGCTGCGGAGGGAAGTCGTTAAAACGCTCTCGGGATGTGAGGGGCAGTTCTCGAGATTTTTCGTACATGGTCGTGGGAGAGCCTGTGGGTTCCTTGAGAACACCGAGGTCGGAACCAAAGTCCAGGTCTGCAGGTGACGAGTCAGTAGACAACCCCAGTTCATGAGCCCGGAAACGTTCTCTCGGGGTGGCCACCCCCCTGCTGCATGCTGCGGAACACTCCATGCCGCGGAACGTGGGAATCTGAAAAGCTCAGAGCAGTTTTCTTTTTTGTCGCTGCGTAGTCCACCGAGGTCCGCAGTCCAGGGTACTCAGGCGGATTGTCTAACAGCGACAGGAGTTCCCTGGAAAAATAGATGAGCCCGCGTATACCAGTGAAGATCTCACTCTGGTCACTTACTGACGTACGGCTAGACAAACGCTGTTCGTGACCACCCGCCCCCTCGTTCGAGGAGGAACTCTGTTGTCAGGGATATGACGCTTTCTTGCTCCGTACCCAATCAGCGTCAGTCTAAAAGTCTAAGCAGCGGTAACTGCCGCAGTCGAGGGCCGAGCGTGGAGCACAGGGTCGTCATTTACGTTGGAACAAAAACGCTTGGATTGGCTTAACCACCCTTCCCGTCGCGACACCGGGGTTTTCACTCATAACGAGCGCTAGAAACAATGCGGACAGTCCGACCGTGTTAGCGTTGGGTACTCTTGTCTTGAGGACAGGGCCGCCTTCGGGAGAGAGGTAGCTGGGCGTAGAGACCGGGACCCTTGGCGGGTAGCCGTGTGCCGATTATGTTGGATCTTTTTTGGACAATCGCGTCCGTCGAGCGTCCGCACGCCGGTGACAGCCAAGTACATGCTGATTCGCTACCATCTGTCGAGCCTCGTGTCCCGAAGCAGGAGACTTTCATGGCCAATGAAGGCTCTCGACGAAGTGAAATGCCCGGGGTGAACTGCCTGTCGCAGGAATCAACTGACGGCAACCCCACACCAACACTTGCTGCCCCACCTTTTGACTGCGTGCAAACCGGCAGAGTTTAAATGAAATGCTACAGACGCCAAGTCTCGAAACAGACTGACCTCTTCTCGCTTGAGTGCACTCTTCTCGAATTGCGAGGTAGGTCGCCTGAAACTAGGCAGTACAAGGCTTTTCTGAGAGAACCCGCTGTCCGGAGTCCGGTCTCGTCAGTCCGAGTTCGGCCAAGGCATTCGGTCACGCGGGGCTTGCGGATACCGCAGATTCCCGCTTGTAAGGCGCACCTGTTCGAATTATCTTGTCGCAGGTGGGGGTCTCGATAAAGATCTGTGAGTCGAGAAAGAATGCGCTGACCGCACCAGCGCATTCTTTCTAGCGGTCATTTGATATGGTTGTTTTGCTGACGCTCCGAAGAAAATGCAAAGGCTTTTCGAGATAAGGCCCGAGGTGGCCCGGCTACAGCCTTCCTTCTTCGCCTGGCGGCCTCGGAATCCCAAAAATGCCTTCGCATTTGGATGGTACGGATCCTCAGAGATCTGCCTCTACGATTCGCTTGGCAGCCAAGTGAGGCTCGCGGAGGTGTCGACACGAAGTCGGTAGCATGTGTTCCTGCATCGACAGCGCATTACTAGTTTAGCAAAGTAACGTGTTGAGCAGGGTCCTCTTCCAAGAGCAGAAATGTGCTGTAGGCGCCGGTCTGCCGCGCATCTCGTCAGGTTACCGAAGTCAAGTAGTGTGCTCACCGGAGCTGTACGGGATCCCTCAGCCCGAAGTAGCGTTTCACGCATTGCCCTTGGTCAAAGTGGCGGAGTAGCGAGTTTGTAGGGCCGCTCAAAAGTCTGCACTCCGGGGAGTTAAACCTCGGCTGGGACCCGAAACTAAAGTAGTGTTGACCGTAGAGAGACCAGCTAGCGGGGCGGCTGTCCGCAGGAGACCGATTTCTGAAGTGAGACAATGTGGTCTGTGGACGCATCGCAGCACGGGAAGTTCGAGCTGCAAAAACCCCCACCTCTACTTGGCCTCGAGTGGGATGCTGACGGACAGTTTCTGGCTACAGCCCAGATTGGGGAGCCGGGTGAGTCGAGCGAACACAAGTACGGTGACCGTTGCGGCGGCGCTTGTTTTGTGACAGAGATGTGCCGTCGCCAAGAGCCCCAGCCCCACAAGTATCAACTGGAAGTACCCAGGCGCAGCTCGATACCATAATTTCTAGCCTGTATGTTCGAAGGCGTCTTGTCAGCCTCGGGGACCGTGCTTGAATTCTCGCTTTTTAAGCACGATAGATCCACTGGGCTGTCATGTTAGCAGTACCTGCGTTTGAGTGGCAGGATGGCCTGCAAGTCGTCGCCCCGAGCTCTTTATAAGACTGATCGCTCGCGGCCCGTGAAACCCGCTCGCCGCTGTTTCCCCTGTCTATGACCCCGGCCCATGTCATCTACGACATGCTGTCCCCGTCCTAACGCGTCATGTCAACTGCGCAACATATGTTTTTGACAGACGTCACTCTTTGGGACTTCGAGGCGAAAACAGCGATTACTGTCGGGACAACGGGGAAGGAAGTTACGTTCCTTCAGTGGTCACCAACAGAACCCATCCTTGCCATCGCCACGGTGAAAGGTCTTGTGTTTCTGTACAACAAACAAACGAAAGAGAAACAGACAGTCTTGGGATCGCATACGAGAGCTATCAGGTGTGGAGCCTGGGGACCAAACAGCGTGCTGGCTCTGGGAAACGAAGAGAGGATCGTTTCGCTGATAACCGGGGAAGGTAGGTTCTCGGCAAGCTTCACGAGTGCTGTTCGCCGAAGCCACGGCTGTATGCGGCGAGAACCGGTGTCTACCATTTGCAACCGCGTCTCGCCTTGTCTCGATAAAGCCTCGAAAGTTGTCACTGCCACGTTGCTTTCAAGCGATTACTTGCCACGCTATGTCTCTAGTTGCCAACGTTGTCAACCACAGTATCTCTTGCACGTCACCGCATGCGTCATCGATACTGGGTGGCCGTGCAGGTGACCCGATAGCTACTGTTGAAACGGCTCTCCAGCCGAGCCAAATTTCGTTCGCCAAATTCTCTAATGCAAGCCCAACGCAAGCAGGCCAAGTCTTCAGCGTTTTGCTGGGCGGACAGAGCGTTTGTGTGTATACGACTGAAGACACGTCAGAAGCTCTAGGTGAGTTTCGTGTAACTGATCGCGAGGTGGACGCTTGCTCGTCCAGTTGGGTTGGTACTCCGTTTCGGTCAACAGGGAAGGGGCCTCTCCGGCTCACCATACCACCACCGTGAACACCCGGGACGTCCTATGTCGAGGGAAATCTTCCGGGAAGCAAACCCGTGGACCCGCTCTTTCTGAATGCGGCTACAGATTTGGTTACTGTTTCAGGGTCCTGGATTCTCGTCATGTTTGGCACGCACCCACTTGTATGTTTCTCTACAGAAATTTCCCTGGACCAGGGCTTCGTAAAACAAACGGAGTGGGCCGACGAAAGAACACTGATAATCGGGTACAGCTCCGGCTGTCTTTCCATCGTGGGGATAGACGTGAAGGCCAAGAGGGTGAACATATTATCTTCCCAGAAGATTTTTGTGGAATATTTGGACGGGCTCACGTTTGCAACCTCCACCGGGAAGCTTGCCATTGCAGGTAACCTTGCGTGTACGATACGCTTTACGGTAGTTGAGGCAGCGCCTATGATCCGTGTCCCCGCAGGTCTATTGCGGGGCTGTCTTCGCCTTGTGTTCATCGTGGTCGGCACTGATAAAACCCAGGAAATCTTCAGGCGAGAGCGTACCCGTCACTCATGCTGACTCGCTGGATCAGCCCCGGTTTGCTTATAAGCCCGACGGGTGGGGATGCGTCCCAAGCTTTTTCGGATCACCTACCTGTTGAGAAAAAGGGCTTGGCACGAAGTGACATCACTTTTTGACAGTCCTTCGGTGGCAGGCATCTTCTACAAGTGTCTCTCTAATGGCGTCCCAAGTCAACATGTTGTTGCTGGCCCCAGGCGAAGGAATCATAAGGGTGATCAATGCAGAAAACTGGTCTGAAGTCACAAAAGAAGGAGTGATGATTCAGCCCGAAGACGGCCGCATTGCTCGGCTAGACTGGTCTCCTGACGGGCAGCTTCTCTCGTTTTGCACCAGCACAGGTACTTCGTTAGCGGGATCAAGTTGGGAACTGGCTCAGCGTGCTTGGCTATGTCCCTGCAAGAAAGGTCTGACTTTCGATGATTGGACTGTTTGCACTACCGCATACCGGATGCGCGTTGGCGGTAGTAGACCTTGTGGACCTCGCACGAACCGAGTGGCATACGCATAATAACATCTGGCCGCCTCTCTTGGAAAAAGCCTTTCAAGAGATGTCTTCACGGGCGGCATGGATCTGGCAGATCGCGTGTGTCGCCCAAGAGAGGTCTTACCTGACCGCGCTTACGCTCGACGGGCTACTTACACGTCGGACAAGCAGACGCCGTTGTTTTCCTTGTTTGTGTCAGGCTATACGTGCTGTTACACATCGTGGAGGCCGTCCCTCGCAGCAGCGCATGAAAGTCGAATTATTCATGCCGTATCGCTGACAGAACTCTCTCTGTTCGGTAAGTCTTACACAAAATGCCGTTCCCGTTGCACTATATCAGTGACCACATTCGTACCCCCTGTCTATTGCGCGCTCTTCGAGAGCATCCTGGCCCTCTTCGTAGTACCACCACCTATGAGCACGAACTCAAAAGTAAGAACATGCTAATCCACGTGCATACACCTTTAGACCAGCTATTTCGGATAACGCTCGTATGTCCCATACTACGACGACTGCTGGCACACAGTTAGCCTACACCCGTGTATGTTTGTCTTTCTAGACGCCAGAGATGCAAGCTGTACAACGTCAAAAGTCAAAGTTGAATTCGAGCCCAAGCTGGCATTTGTTGGACCTCGCCACTGCGCAGTTGGGACTGAGAACATGCTGTGCTACTTCCGGCACGATCCTTGCAAGGTGTGTCGAGGGCGGGAATCAGCTCCCGGATGCCACTGCCAGTGGAAGGGACCTAGCAAGTGCGACAATGGATCAAATCGCACTCAGAATGGGGATGCCACGCACGCAGCTTTGGCCTCGACGTGAATTTCGCTTGTAGGTGCTCGCCCCCTCAGGATTCTGGCACTGGGTCTGCTCAGCTCCTTGACTGTGGTCCCTGTACCTTCCGCCGGATGCTGGGAGACACGCCAGAGCGTGCCTCCTTTGTGTGTGTAGGGAGAATACCTGAAACATCTGACACAGATTTTGAACGACCGTATCGTTGGTGCTGGACTTGCAGAAGAAAAGGCGGCCGTCCTGGCAGGCGGTAGGGTACGTCCTATATCCGCTTTCCAAAACGCATTTGCTACACGGAAAACGTCGTGCTCGCACATGCTAGACTCTAGCCCAGCTAAGCCAGCCCTTCAAATGCGACCTGAGCTTAAGCACTGAATAGCACGAAGTGCCCGGCTGGCGCAGTTTTGAGCTGGTAGGAGATGACAAACCACTTTCCTCGAGATTTACAGAACTGCACCCAAGCCAAATCTGCGAGCGTCTTTTTGACTCTTCAGGTGTACGTGCATTCGCTGAACGCTACTGACGGGGGGCATGCTACCCTGGAGTGTCTGCCAAACAAGGACAACCAGAATTCAGCAACCGCCTGTTCCGTCGCAGGCGACTACTTGACAGTAGCGCACTCGGTGCATTACCTAACGTACTTCTCTTTGACGGAGAAAGCAGGCTTCTGTGAATACTGCCATTCGACGACTATCATCAAGCTATTTCCGGACAGTCGTTGTACCCGGGTCGCCTTCCTGGACAATAACTACGAGCTGTTTCTGCACAACCCCTGCACGGAAACTTGTGTTAGGTCAGTTTAGTGCCGTCCCCTTCCCTCTCCTCTAGGCTCTTGCAACAGGGTGCCGCCCGTCATTCAATCATTCCGGACTACGTCGTTCTGCAAGCTGCTTAGACTGGCCCATATATTAATACACTTTTTACTGACCTGGCACTTTCATACTCCCGGCCTGTGTAGTGGATAAACTTTTCTACCTTTGAGTACTGCTTGTGCCGCGATAAATATTGCAGTTTGTCTCCATACCCTGACGCTTATACTGACGCCACTGACTCTTTCCCGGTCACAGCATTTGGTCGCTCCTCATCGTCCGTAGCTGCTAGGCCGTGAACCTCGGCTCGGAGCGTGCCCAAGAGCAGACTGCAGGCGCCCACGTGAGATGTCCCATGTGCTCCAGGATCGGGAGAGCCGAACCCGCGACCAAAGTTCTTTGGGACAACGGAGACATGTCTTCCGTCTTTGTTTGCTGCACGGATGAGCAAATTACCACGCATGTTTACATGCCTCATCACGTCCGCGGCGAAGCCGTTCACGAGGTATGTTCAATAAAGACTCCTATTGTGCGTGACCGGGATTCGATCTCCTGGCGGAACTCTTGTGACGCGTCGAAAGCCCAAGCCATGCCTCGCTCCAGTGACAAGGAGCAGCCTCCATCGCCGTTTGCCCCTAGTCGGAACTCCTAGCAAATGAATGCTGCAAGGGAGGAGCCCCCAAAGCGGTCTCAATGAAGCCAAGGAAGAACTAGGAAAAAGAGCAGGAGTCAGTGAAAAAGCCTATGCGGCCTCTAGCGCATCGTATTTTACGGCCTCCCCCCCGCACGTTTCTTGCTGTTCTCAGGTGGCCCATCTGGACATCTGTCCAAACGAAGAGCGAGAAGTGACAAGAACGCCGTGTGTCACACGCCTACCCAAAGGCGCGGTGCCTTTGACTCTTCTAAATGGTAAACACCAAGCGTTTCGCAGTGCCTTTGCGTGTCCACCACACTCGCCTAAACAGAGAGTACAGCTCAGGGCCTTCCCTGGCCTTTGCGTGTCCGTGGCTGCCTTTCCGTGTCCGTGGCTGCCTTTCCTGTGCTTACTTCTTTGTGTGCGGACTGGTACCGCAGACACGCCGCAGCAAGATTCTTTAGTGCATGGCCACACTCCGGAACAGCTTTTGTCATGACTCCGGCGTGCTACTGCCCCTGCGAAGAGAAGTCTGCAATCTCACAGACTCTTTCTCCTGTCCTACAAGAAGGGTATTCAGTGGTCTCTACTTCTCAGCACCCGGGACAATAGCTTGGACTCAGGCAGTGGGAGACCGAGTCTCGCTTCAGATATCGTCTAATGCGTTATGCCCCTGAGCACCAAAGAACAGCATGACCGAAGGAGAGTGCTGCGGACAGCGACCTTTCGAGACCAAATGTTTTCACGAATCTGGGGACAGGTTTCTTGTTGACACTACAGGAATAATATACTACAAGCTGCCAAACGGGAAGCTCTCCACTTGCTGTCTGCAGACACACTCTGCTGTTCTCTTGGAGCACAAGGGTACGATATCTGAAGATGCAGGCTCTTCCCAGAGTTGTCCGTATGCTCCTTCTTCCAGTGAGGAGTCTTATAGAGTTTCTAAACAGCGTTTCAGCAGGTTAGAAATGGTAGTATGCCTATGTCTCTGCTTCTGCCGTTTCTCGTAAGCAGGTATAGGGGCGATCTTGCTTTCGCCAGTAAAGCTGATTTTCGTCCCCCCGGTCGACTTAGTACTGTGCTCATCTTCCGGCTCGTGTGCCGGGTTGATCAGCGTTCTCTGCATCCGTGTCAACTCCCAGTGCTACCGTTGCGGTACCAAGCAACCGTGCTCACTGGAAACAGCAGAGAGAGGCAGGCTTTTGTAGTACATCAGCTATTTTTCCTGCGTGCTCGCCTCTACGATAAATCAACAACGGCATCTTGTCTCCCTACGACGTTTGTCATATACCCTCTTCATACTCTTGAAAATGGAGAATGTAGAAAGCGAGCCCCGCCCCCGAGCCTGGAGTGGCACTCCTTGAGGAGGTTTCCATCTGGAACATGTGGATTCTACACAGAACCCGGCGCACCCTACCCCCTGCCCACAATAGCGGGGTCTCCGCCTTGCTTGACCGGGCAGCCGAAGCTGTCCGGAATTGCTGCAGGGACTGCGGCCAGTCTTTCGAAAGAAACCTAGGGTCAGGGGTGCCCAAACCGATACACATTCAGTATTGCCCGGTCAAAAGCTGTACTCGTGTGCTGCTTGTCAGGTACAACACCAGAAAAGGCGCTGCCAAAATTCCTGCAGCTCCTCAGTCTGAACAGACTCAAGGAGGCGTTCCATGTCGCCAGAGATTGCCTAGGGTTGCAGACCGCCTCCGAGAGCAAATGTGGGTGTTCACCAAGCAGCATGTGAGGAGCGCATGCGGGCGTCACTGGTTCGCCTCGAGTCTCAGCTATCTTGTTGAAACCTTAGCCAGGTCTCACGCACCAGAATGAGGCAATTGTAGACGGCGGCTTGAACTCCTCTCTGTCGTAGACGGACGAGGTTGGGAAACAGCCGCGTGCCTGCCACACCTGTCGTTTCCGTCCACCCTCGGCAAGTCCAATGATTGCATAAGCGCGTATGGCGCAGGCCTCGATTTCCGTCCAAAGAGGATTACAGTGACTTCGCAAGGCATCGGTGTAACCGTGTCGAGGCCGGGCTTCGCTACACGGAGGGCAGCAGAGAAGTACAACTTTCTAAGCCTCCACTTGCTCTGATCCGCCACTAGACAAGCACAGTAACCGCAGACGGGCATGTCCCCTTGCACAGACACACTGTTGCCTTCCGGTAGACTCGCAGCAGTGTCACACACTGACGCCAAATAAAACCACTAACCCCTCGAACACTCCCCGCGGCAGTATGATGTTGTTTCTACGTGAAGTCAAGCACAGCGGATGTCCGAAGTGCCCCGGAACAACATGGGTCTCACAACTCACTTCGGACAAGCGTTGTATTACTAGCACGAATGTACCATCCAAGTATTCCGTGACTGGCTGAGCTCGGAGACAGCCACGTCGAGTAGCATGCGCGCCTGTGCGGATGATGATTTTCCAGGCCAGCTTGCCAGGAAGATCTGGGAGCTGCTAGGCGCATTCGCACTTGAACAGTTGGATCTGAATACAGCGGAGAAAGCTTTTCAGCGCATTCCTCGGCCTGAACACCTGCTATGGCTGAAGGATGTCCGGGCCCAAGGCGAGGAAAAGCTGGTTCTCCGAGGGAACGTATATAGTAAGAATGCAAGTCGTTGGTCAGCGCTGGTGTTGAAAGACTTCGTTATCTGTACCGGTTCTGCAACAGCCTCAAGAGGGGTTCTGCACGTTGGAAGAAGCTCTTCTGAAAGAGCGTCTCAGACGGGAGAACTGTCCTAGAAACAGCGTGGGCTGATCGACTTCCGCATCAGAGGCTTCTTCAAAATGAGGCCTGCTGTCTTCTTGTGTAGCTCTCCAGCATTTCTTCCGAGGCACTGGGCACATCCTCAGGAGTTACTGTTCTGCTCTCGTCACAAGCTGATTCGAAGGTGGCGGATGCGATAGGCATGCAAGTGGGAAGCTTTTTTTTCACGTGGCAGGGATAGTTCGGATGTGTCGGATACAAAGTTCTCCATATGCCCTATTTGGCGGCGGTCAATGAATGCATTTGCTTCAGTCCACCTTGAGGAATTCGAGAAAGCGGAGGAGTGTTTTCTCAAATCGGAACAGCCTACCTTAGCGCTTGATCTCCTCATCGATTTATGCGAGTGGGAAAGGGCCCTCAAGCTCGCCCAGGTGAGCTAGTTCCTTACTGAAGAGCCAGTGTGGGCCTACCGGCCTGTAGACAGACCCCCTCAGTTGACCGCATCCAAAGCTTATTGAGTGCAGTGTGGTATGTTTTCTGTAGTGAGCTCCTTTCACGGCTCTTGGAACCGGCACGCTGCGACACTCCGGTGTGATTGTTTTGTGTAAGCGTGCAAACGTCGCTGCCGCACAGCAGTACAGGTGCAGTATAGATGAATCAGCTCGTTCTCACAGAACAGAACAAGCGGGAACACTGGCCAGAAGCAGAAGCGTGGAGGTAGCACCTGCGTCCATACCGGTCCTGCTTGGTACTGTACAGAACCTGGACCCGCGGAGGCTACCATATTTGAACTTCAAATACGCGCAAATGCTCGAGGGCGAAGGTCGTTTTCAGCAAGCTCTCCGGTGTTACGAAAAAGCCAGGGAGAAGCGCGCGAACAGGAATTGGGGTGCAGAGCACTCGGCATTCGTTTTGCCTGGCGAAAGCAGCGACCGCCCCACTTCCCTAGAGAAGGAAAATATGCAGAGCGGCAATACTCAGCAGTCAGACCCCGGAATTCCGCCGTGCGAAGCGTCATGCCTTGCCGGTATCGCCCGCTGTGCCATAAGGACGGGAGAAATACAGAGAGGCATGCAGGTCGCGATAGACCTTGGAGACCCCAAAGTGCTCGCAGATAGTGCAGTGTTGTTGGAAAAGCTCAAACAACTCCTGGAAGCAGCAGCCCTGTACGAGAAAGCAGGGAACCTTGAGAAAGCCGCCGGTCTTTACATACAGGTGAGGGGCAAGAAATCCGTCCGACTGGTGTACACAGGTACGGACAGCAGTTCAACCACCACCGAAGAGCATCAAGATTGGCGTCGACTCCGATCTGCCGCTCTAGACTGCAAAATGTAATGACCACTAAAAGAAGATTTAGCCAGACAGCCCGAAATCACTCTTCCTCCCAGGCGCGAGCTGCTCTGGGTGTGTGTCTATTATGCGTACTGTGCGACCTCCGACAGAGCCATGAGTTCGAGAAAGCAGCTCCATTGATGAACGAAGTCGACTCTCCAGGGCTTCTCTTAACGTTTGCCAAGGCGAAGGAAGAAGAAGGCTGTTTGGAAGACGCTGTCGAAGCGTACAAACGGGCCAAGCATTACCAGGCCGCCGTGAAAATATGGGTACTTGCACACATGCGTCACTTGCATTGCAGGGAGCCCCTGAAACAGAGCCACGTCTCCACTCGATCTGTGTTCATTGCCCGGGCTATGCTCAGTACTGCCACGCACACGCTGTATCAGTCCTTTCAGTGTTTCACGGCAGTACACTTGCGACATGTAGCCTCCCGCCTCCACGGAGGGTCTGCTGCGGCGAGCTGCGCACAGTCGAGCGTTTGTGCTGTAAAGCTTGTATACGAGTCATACAGAAAGCCAAGACTGTCTTTTTCGGTCTTTTCAGCTGTACAAGCTAGGCGAAGAGGAGAAAGCCTTCAACCTTGTCCGCACTTCGAAGTCAGTCGCAGCTGCCGAGGTTGTTTCAGAGTTCTGCAGGTGAGGCAATGATGCACCATTCCGAGCGCTTGCAACGTGCAGCTTACTGAGAGAGGAACACTCTGCTGGGAATCAGCTAAGGACGCACACTCCGTGTGAGCCGCAGGTTGGGAATCCACACGTAGGAGACCTGCTCTGTGCCTCAGGGTTCACGGCCACCTTCTCTTGGAGAAGGCTGCAGTCCGGGTGGGCCGGGAATGGAATCTCCCGGGAGGCCACACGAGAGCATCGGACGGTTATCTGCTATCCACCCAGAGAGATGATACGTCGAGGGTGAGACGTCAGGGGACTTCGCGAAGAAGGCGACAGCGAGGGCGGCACTGTGTCTTGATTCTCAGGAAGCGAGGCATGCTGAAAGAAGCAATCGAATTCATGGTGGCAACTGGCAGAGTAGAAGAAGCTCTCGGACTAGCTGAAGAAAAAGACCAAGTTGAGCACTTTGTCCAGGTATAAACTTGCTTTCGCCTCACTCAGCGACTGGCTCAGCGTGGCCTTCTTGAGCACTGCCAGCACTGTAGCTTCACGCCGCCTCGCCCCTACGCTCTTCACGCAGGAAGTCCAGTCCTTGAGGCACCCGTAGAGTCTGGGGATTACCGACAAGCAGGTGTGACGGAATGGAGAGGAGAGGTACACCCGAGTTTTCAGTCACACGTTCTTTTATGCTTGCCGCGAAGGGGCAAACGCCCAGTTGACGGGCGCTGGAGTTAGAGCTCGACTGCGCTCTCGCCCAATCATCCCCCATTCGTTTCTCCGACAACCCAAGGCCGCAGCCACGAGCCCTGTCTGTGATTGCCCAGTGACAACTGCTTCAACCGGGACCACCAGCTGCCGTCTACTACGCAGCTCGACCACGGTGCACTTCAGTCCCTACGAAGCAGTAGTGGACGCACTACTTCTCGGCTTCGGGGAACCACAGGCATCAGTTGCGGGCTTGTTCCACAAAGCAGCTAAACGCGGGCAAACTCGAGCCTCGACAAAAACGAGTCCCCCAGCTTGTGCGGCTTACAAACATACTTTCCTGTCGGCTGCTTCCCTGTAGTCCGTTGGCGACCAAACCCAGCCAGAAATTCAGCGACGCATCGGAGTATACTTCGAGAATCAGAACCTTCTACAGAAAGCCGCTCGTCATTACGCAGCGTGCGGAGATGCAGCTAAAGCACTCGAGTTATATCTTCAGGTGGGAATCGGTGCCGCGCAGGTTCCCAGCGTAGAGAGGTGGTTCCAGGTGTTGCTCGTACATCTCAGATTTCCAACGCGGGAGGCGCGCTCCCCCGATCCACTTTAAGTTTTACAAATCTAGCGCTTTCTGAAGAACCGGGGGGCCACGTCAGTGCAGTCGAAGACGGTACTGTACCCATGGAAACACAGTGCTTATCGCAATGGGCTCTTCGACAAAAGTGCCGTCTGTACAACCGACTTACCAGTCTGCGGAAGGTTCACCATTTCGAGTCTCCGTTTGGCCCTTTCTAGTGCGGGCTAACCCGATAACAGGCTCCGTGCTCTCACCAATCCCGATGGGGACCAGGTGCCTCAATCCCTTCCTCAGCTGTGGTACCGGGAAAACACATATGCCAAGGATCTCGTCGTATGCGGTGATATCCTTTGAAGCTTTGCTTGGTTCTGCAGGAGGGTGAACACGGGTACGATGCTGCAATAGACCTCGTAGGACGTCTACGAGACCCAGAGCTCATCGAGCCGCTGTTTAAATGTTTAGAAGGTAAGCAGTGCTCGGGCTGGCGTGGTTCCTGTGTGCGGTGATTCCTAGAAGTCACAACGAGGCTCATGTCGGACAGTCGGGAGATTCGAGCAACTTCCAGAACAAGAGATCGCTGAGGTCGTGAACCCGTCTGCCGCACCACCCGTCCCCACTAGTCGCCACTCTAAGTCTCCAGCCCTTTCAACCGTCGCTGGGTTCGCTCCTCCCTTTCCTGTGGCCCTGGCTACAAAATTTCTGCTAGCCTCAGAATGCGAAGTTGCCGGTGTTGCTCTCGGGTAACGTAGCTTCGCCGCCGGCTGTCCTGGCAATGTGGCGCAGGTGTCTCCGATGGCCAGCCCAAACACCCGGTCTACATCCACAAGTAAGCGGCCCTGCGTCTGCGACTGGGCAGTTAGAGGTGTGGCGGAACTGTAGTTTCAGGGACAGTACCCTTTTTTGAGCCTTTCTTCCTGAAAAGTGAAGGAACGGGACCCAGACTCATATTTTAAACAGCACACTGGTGGCGATGGATCTACTTTCCGAGCTACGACGTTTGTGAGGAAGCGCAGCAACTAGACAGTATCAGCGGTGTCGGGGACAGATCTAGAGGACATGGGGTGATGCTTCTTTCATTAGGCTTCAAGTAGCGCTGGGCAATCACATGGAAGCGGCTAAAGGCGCTTGTCGACTCGCACGGCGAGAACAAGCCTGTGGACATTATAAGGCTGCCCATGACGTTCTCTTCGGGAGCTGGAAGGACTTGAAGGCCCAGAACCTTCCGGTACCCCAGGAGCTTTTCAGCCAGTTATCCATCCTTCACTCCTACATTCTTGTCCGAAGACTGATGCGCGCTGGCGACTTCACTACCGCCGCTCATCTTCTAGAGCGAGTATCGGAGAATATACAGGAGTAGGCTCATGCCCGTGGCCGACGGTTAGCTGTGCCCTCTCAGAATCAGTTCACACTGTCACGCTGCATTGAGTGGCGGAAGCTATCTCCTCCTCCAGCACATCGAGAACGCGCCTACGGGCTGCCGACGCGGATAGTGAGCGGTCTGTGCTAAAGAGACCGGCGTGGACTCAACGCACTGAAAAGCAATGCTGCGCTCAACTGACGCTCTCAGCTTGTTATGAACTAGGGGGTACCTGGGGTGGGGGCTTACAGAAGTCTTCCTGCACTTCGTATGCCATATCGGTCCGAGGTGTGCAATCTTCGGAGCAGTTCATCGACTTTGATAGCACCGCTGATCAGAGGAAGCGCAGTCCACTACACTTCGCGATGTATGTTTGAATGTATGAATCCATCTATCTACCTTTCCTCGGTCCGGAAACACTCGCTACCGCAGAATGTCTCTCACTGTAGATGGTAGTGTTAAAAAAAGCACAGAACGTCTCCTGGAGCAAGTGTGTCTGTATCGTAACAGGTTCGAGGCCCATGCCGCGCCTATCTTGACTTCAGCTATCCTTTTGTTCCAAAGGGCCAACATGAGACAGAAGGCACACAAATACTCTTGCCAGCTCCTCGTGCGGCCCGAGCGGCGGCAGAATATTCCAGAGAAGCATCGTCGGACAGTGGAGACATGTGCACGAAAAGCACCGCCGTCTACGGATAGTGACCCCGGACCAAAGGCCTCGCCGTGTCCATACTGCGGCAGTCCATTGCCAGACTTCACCCTGGAGTGTGCCATCTGCCTCGTAAGGACAGAAGACCTATAACGCTGCCTTGATAAGACCCGGAAACACTATTTCATCTCGCGGCGAACGAATACTGTGTAAGAGCGACCTGGTAGAGCCGCACCGCTCCCGTGCCGCGGCTTCCGGTGACGCGTGCATTTATCGATGTGGCATCCAAGGTGCAGCGACCGCCGCCATATTGCTTGCAAGGGTGTAGTCACAACTTGGAGAAGGTACGAGGCGGCGTTTGTCTTACGGTTGACGTCAAGCCGGATTCCACTCTCGTCCCCACACATGAACGATCCTCAGGGTTCGCACGAAAAAATTAAACAACAGAAGCTAACCGCTGCAACATCAAAGTGGCAAAACTTGCCATCACTTCGGTAATGCTTCTGTGTGCATCGGTGCTGCTCTCAGAACGTTTCGCCATTCTGTATCGCAAGCGGGAGGCATCTAGTAGTCGGCGACTGCTCCCGGTGTCCCCACTGTGATTTCCCCGCCAGGGTACGCCTTCGTATTCAGCGCACTTGCTTCAATGCGGATATCGGTGGCTCAAGTGGCACCGTGATTGTACGAAAAAGACCTGTCCTAGTAGCTACGCAGGGAGCACGTAGTGCGAACCTGACAGTTTCAGAGCTATTCAGCAGCGTGGTGAAAGGTTACCGGCTCATGGTATGATACTGTGAGATTCTCACTAGCAACTCCTCTGCCTATTCAACTCGGTCATCTTCCAAATGGAAACACCCATCTACAAGCTGCCAGGCAGTCGCCCTTATGTGAAGGCATCGAGGCCGCTGGCTATTTTTCTGCCACTTGTGCTCCGCCGGGTACGTATTCGCGCCTGGCTCCATGCTGGACCAACATATTAGTCGGGATGCAATTCCAAATGTCCCTGTTGGCTCACGGTGGCAGGCAACTTCTCTGCAAGATCTCCTTTCTGTTGAACAAACTTGTCCCATGTGCGAGGAGCAACTGCATCCTGGGGAAGTGCAGATTGTCGACGTCGCATCCTTCCTTAAAAAAACCACTAGGCCCAGCCAGGAGGCCACGCAAGCCAATGGAACTGACGTAGCCCCGGAGGACACTTCAAAAAAGCTTGAAGTGGTCGAGGACTCTGTGGATATCGGCGAGGCGGCACCATCTTTTGACTGTGGAGGCAAACCTGCTTTGCACGAAGAGAAAGACTAAGTGTCGGCGTGTTTCCGAACTGTCCTTGTGAAAGGAAGTACGTTCAGCGGCGCGTCAATCTCGTGCAGACAGCGACCTGCACCCTGGGGCGTCACGAGGAACGGGACCCATGCCACGCGTCGGTGCTTGCCGTATGCTGAGTAACCGCTGACGGTTCCGCGGGCTGTGTTGGCTCGAGACCCCGACAGTTAGCATCGCTTCTCCACAAACGGAGTGTCCACCTTGGCAAGCCAGGTTCTTGATTCCGACTACATTAAACGCGAAGTGCTTTCGGGGAAACTGAGACGACTCAGCGTCCGTTGGAGGGCCTGGCGCACTGACGGATACCTTCTACATGACCCAGCCTTAAAAGCAGTTTCGGTGTCGCTTATTGTCCGTGAAGTAAAATGCCTTTGACACTTCGATTGCGTTGAATAGAGAGAGGACCAAGCGGGGCTGATGTAGCTAGTCTGCCCCGCCTCATCCAAATCACAGTCACAAACTTATATCTCCTTTGACAGTGCTGGACCTGAGCTGAGCCCGCCGCCCCCCCGAGACAAGATGCCTGTCCACAAAAGTCTGGTTCCCTCTCTTACGCCCCCGTCGTGCGGGAACAGTACAGTGGCTCAGGATCCCTGAAGCGCAGGTACGAGGAGCCACCCTAAGCGACCTGTGTGCTTCATTCTCGTAACAACCTGGGTCACGCACCGTGTCTCTGCAAGACACTTTTGCTTCGCTCAGCAAGTGGTCTCAGCGTGGGGAATCAGGGATTTCCCTCTTTCGGTGTTACTTTCGGACCGGAGCAACCGTAGTGCGCGCTAAGCCGCCGCCCGGCCGAAGTCATCTCTTGGAAACTGACACACTCGAAACAAGCAAAAATGTTGCTTTAAGCGGCGGTGGGCTTCCCCTCACGGCATGGCAGTCTCGAACACAAAGACCTTCGCTATTTCTTCCGACCAGGGCTTTCGAAAAAGCCAAGTAGCCTGGTAGAGGGGACTGAAGAGGTCGTGCACAAACTCGAGGTCGTTTTTCTCACAGCCCACCTGGAAAGGTATCGATCGGACGACAAAGCGGAGTGACCTCGACTCAGACCCGAAGTTATATGTGCTAAGGCAAACGGTCTATTGAGAAAGCCGCCCCGTCTTAGAATCGGAGAAAAGTATTGAGACCTTTCTCAAGCCAGCGCTGGGCAAGAAGGCGAGATTTTCGACACACAGCTTGGTAAAAGGAACCCCGACTAGGGCAGGCTTGCTGTGAAGCTTTTTGCTGGGGCGCCTCCTTCTATCGCTCGACTTTCCAGGTTTCCTTGTCCAGGTTCAGCCAGGGCTCCAACAGCTTTAGTGGCAGGTGCGTGGAACAAGCCCTACTTTGAAGAACAGACTCCAGGCCGGACGCCAACATTGCCTGTTCTGTGCGGGTGGGCCTTCGGAAGTGGTGCCTCCTGTTGGCCTCACACTCCTAGAAGTCTTTTTTCCTTCAGCAGAACCGGCGTACGACTTCCTGGGCGCCTCTGGACCGGGAGCTCTCGGGTGCTAATCGGGTTGGGCCGTGCACAATGCAGAATTCTTTTTTCCCTTCTGCGGGTGGACTTTTTCAGTCCAGAGTCTGAGAGAAGTTTTCTTGTCTAAGGTCAGGAAGCGCGTGCGTCCAAGTTACACGAATGTGACGTCGTCAGTCGGGGGTCCCTGATGCTATCGCCCAGAGGTGTTTTCCCAAGGTACTGCTGGGCAGGTTACACACACAGGGAAGAGCATCGGCGAGGCGCATTCCTTCTTCACACTGTGTTCTAGAGTAGGAGAAGGGCTCGGAAAGCGACAGTCAAAACTGTCTGGCCGGAGGGTACAGAGACTGGCCCTCGGTCCCGTCTGTCCATTTGAAGTGAGAGAAAAGTGATTTCCCGTGTTTTCCCGAGTTCTGTTCCTGAAGAATTTGTCCAAACCCCGAGGTGTGCTGCCGGAGTTGGGTTTCGTTTGGGGAGGAGGGAATCGTCAGCTTGCTTACACCCTGGGAAGGCGCGCTCCGTACAGCTTCCGTCCCGATGAGCGGCATTGTCCCATACATACGAAGGGCTCGGAGCTCTTGCACTCGAAATAGCTTTACCTCCACAGCACCGGGGAAGTGCCTGTGTCTCTTCGCTGTGGTGGCGCTTCTTCTACTTCAAACCAATGGACTACATCAGCCCATGGCAGGGGCGGTCTCGGTGCGTAGCTCCGCCGCGCAAAAGGAAGCAGCGGAAACGGTACGACTGAGGGGTTTGACTGCGCGCTACTCTCGTGCCGTTTGGCTCGCGATCAGAAGCCGCGTGCAGCTGTCTCAGAGATCCACACGGAGCTTGACTGCTGGAGTAGGCCTGATGGCATCGCTCGTCAGGGATGGCGCCGCTTTTTCCGGGCTTATGGGCCACCCGCTCCTTGGGGCAGGAACGGATCTGGACAGACGCGCAGGCCACTTTCACCGAAGGACACACACCGTTTTTGTCTAGGCAGCAGTGTGAGTCTCACTTTGCGATACATATACTAGAAAGAAGGTGGGGGGTACCTCGACCAGAAGCGGGTATGGCTAAGACTGCTCACCAGCGCACTCAGCTTCTCGCTTCTTGTTGCGACGAAGGATTGAAGGCATTGGTCGCAAGAGTTTAGCAGGCATTTCGTCTCCACAGTGCACTGTAGGGGGGTATGGTTTGTACATGTAGCTACCCGGCTCGTGCGCCTACTAACACCAGAAGGGTGCCCCGTGGCCGTTCCCGTAGACCTGTGCGGTCCCAGCGCGGAAAGCCCCTGCAATCATTGGTTCGGCATGTGAGCTCAATGTGTAACAGGGACCGGACAGGAGCAGGAGTCGCCAAAGTGGGTCAGCCCAGCATGTGAGTGGCCCCAACTGGACAGCGCACACTGTAAGTTTCCGGACTGGTGCAATGAGAGACCTGCTGGAGTCGCTTTTGATGGCCGATAATGCGGAAACGCTTCGAGTTGTCCTCGCGGAGGACACTTATCCGGGCTTCAAGGTGCGTCCCTGTCCTACACGTCGCCTGTTTCCTAAAACTTGGTAGTCAAAGCCTCTAGCTTCACCTGCGTTCTCCGTCTGGATGCACCGTGGGCGACAAGCTGCACCAATTGTGCTTCTAGTTGCACATGGCGAAGCGGCAAGGGGAAGGAGTATGACGGCGCTCACCTTCAACAGATAGTGCGCAATCGTTCCTGCTAAGAGTTCATGCGACAGCGAGGACGTTTATTCGAAAACAGGTGCCGTATATGCAGCACAAGGCCACCTTGTAGATGCTGTCGTGGCTGTGTCAAACCCCTGGCACTGTTTACTATCGCGTCTTTCCCGTGTTCGTCAGGTCGGTCTTCGCAACGACTTTGCGGAAAGCGAAAAAGTCACAGCAGCACAAAAACACAGGCCACAAGAAAGATCGAATTCCGACAAGGTGCTGCAAGCCAATCTTTCGCCTGGCCGGGCTGTCACAAAGACCGGTTCGGAGACGGCCGCAGATGAAACCAGAACTCGGCGGAGCCACGAGAAACACGGGCTTCCGGGTGGCGGCCTCGACCCCAGCGAGCAACGGAGGATTTGGGATGAGTTACGAGGCTTGCTTGCAGATGCCAAGCACCATCAAGAAGCTCTGAAAAGAGAGTGGAAGCGTTATGACTCCCTGGAAGCGGCCCGCCTCGACTTGATGGAGAAACACGAGAGACAGCGGTCAGCTGCACGGATCCAGAGATCGCAGCTTGAAGAAATTGGATCAGAGTTTCAGAAGAGACTAGAGAATCTACAGGAGATCTATACTATTCTGGAGACTCGGTCTAAAGCCTTCACCTTTGTCCGCGCACCCCGAGCACCTCAGGACGTCAGACTCGGTGAACCGAGAGGTACTGAGGAGCATACTCCTCTTGACACACTCAGCGAGGCAGGGGCTATACCAAGAGACGAAAGCCACCAACAGGCCGCTACTGACGCTGATTCTCGTTCTGGAAACGTCCTGGCGACCATGAGTACGGGGGAAGCACTCGAACTCGTCAAGAGCCTGCAGGAGTTACACCGGGAGCAACGGCTGCTTGCTGACTTCCTCGCCCCTCTTGTTTCTGTCCAAGCTTCGAGAGTCATGGAGCAGCACAGGGACGTGCCATCACAATGGGGAATTTCGGAGGCGCACATGAGGCACACGAGGAAGGGACTGTACTCTGCGGTCAGCCACATCAAGAAGAGCCCACCTAGGCGAGTCCAGGGAAGCCTGGGAGATACCCGGCAGAAACGTGCATATGCAGAAAGATCGGGAAGTGTCCGAGAAAAGCCCTCGCGTGCTGAACAACCGGAGGAGAGCTGGGTGCTTCAGTACGGCATGTCATCAGAACAACATTCACACGAGGGACATTCATTCCAACGACAAAAGGAACACTTAAGCAACTCCAAGCTGGGAGCACGCGCGGACGATTCCGAGGGGGTCGCACGACCTTCACCCCCTTTATCATCTTCATCCTCGTCATCATCTCCTTTGTCCTCCACTGCTTCCTGCTCCCCTTCTCCGAGTCACACTCTGAGCGCAAGAAAGGGAAGAAGGGCGGTATACGGCGGCTTTGAGGCTCTAGATGACCCTCCTGAGACTGTTGCCGCTGCGCTAGTGCGGTTTCTTTCCCCTCCTTTTGCAGCGTCAGCTGTCTCTGGCCTCATACAAGGGCGCACGCGTTCCAGGACCCAAGGTAAAGGAGGCCTGGCAGAAGCGACGGGAGGTGGGAAGCCGGAATGGTTGACAGACGTCACGATATTTGCCGATGCAAAGCTAAATGAGATTCTCGAGCAGGAGGCACTGGCTTTTGAACTCGCCCCTTCAAACGCTGATGCCAGTAATACGCCGGAACCCGACAGGGGTGTTAAAGGGAGACGGCCCTCTCCTGCCCTCGCTGCTGTTCGCCGGGCAGAAACAGCTACGGCGCAAGCTGACTATTTCGATCGTGTGGAGGTTCTGGGACCGGCGGGCGCGAAGAAAAAGCCTCTTGTAGGCACAGTCCAGGAGATTATCTTTCAGTACGCCTTCGACAATGTACCTCTCGAACACAAACGCCTTCTGTGGCGGGAGTTTCTCCAAGCTCAGCTGGATGACAGAGGCTACGACATTGAACTTCCCGAAGAACCTCCTACTGCGTCTGTCGATCCTGAGGGGGACTACGTCACTGACTACACCCTTGCGACTGAGCAGAAAAGCCATCGTCGCACGACAATCCTCGACGAGATGGCGTGGCTTGCTGACACAGGTGTGGGACATGGTCAAACGGCCGAACAGATGCCTAACGGCCTGTTTCAAAGCGTAGTCGAGGACGAACTGACACGAGTTCCAGCAGATGGGGGGGAACTCGAGAGTGACGATACCATTCCCAGGGTCACTTTGGAGGAGCTGGAAGAGCTCACACGGTTAGGAGAGGAGAAGGAGAAGCTATTTCCTTACTGGAAAGCTATATCCAAGGAAGTCTCCGCCAGTCAGCTCCTAGAAGCGATCGGGTTGCGAAGAGACTTTGATTTGGGTACAGACGCTTTTTCCTTGTGGGAAGAGAGTTTTGAAAGCTACAGCGAGGATGCCGAGCTGAGTCAGGGCGACGGGGAAGAGGACCCGCTCGGGTGGCTGTGGGATATCGAGTTCGTTGCCTTGTGAGTCGGCCTGAGGCGACTTCCAGGATATACCATTACTGGTAGTAGTCCAGTTGCTCTTTGTAAGAGGAGCAACTGGGCAGCCAGGTCATTGTCATTTTCTTCGGCAGCTGGGCGAAGTTCTTTCTTCTCTTCGGAAACACTCCACAGCTCAAGGAGAGATCAGGAGGGAGCGGTCCTGCCCAGCTTCTGGTTCTACTACTCCGTTCCGCGTCTTTATTTGCAAGGAGGACGGTGCAGCAGGGGCCGTCCTGTGCGGCAGTGCGAGCGCGCGGCTGCTTTGACTCCTTCTTGAAAGTCTGAGGGCTACTCAAATCCACTTTGCCAGCCCGATTTTATATAGGATAACCCTGAGCTCTCCTGCGTGTTTACCGTCGAAACAGGTCTCCCAGCAAACCAGGCAGTTGGTGTGCCGAGAGAACAGCGTTGAAGACTGCCTCCGAGTAAAGGTGAAAGGTTTTCTCCAGTTTTTCCCCTAGAGGCGATGGAGGCACCGTGTCTTGAAGGGGAATCCACAGCGCTTAATACTGCGCAAGAGCTCTCTCTCCGGTTCATAGTTGAACCACCCGAGTGTTTCAGCAGTTAGAGAGGTACTGAACACTTGATGGTGTTCGCGACCCCCGGCGGAGGCGGGCTTGCATGGACTGCTTTTCGTTATGCAAGGCAGTCGGAGATGGTGCGGCTGAGAGTGATTAGTTGGGCTGTCCGTCAGTCTTTACTACAGTCCTCTCGCAATACGTAAAAGCTGCATGCTGTCCACTTCGCACTGGACAACAATGAAGACGGGTTCCGCTATGTTGACCTGGAGTGTTACAGTGTCTGCGAAGAGCCCGTGTCGAGGCGACCGCGTGTGATAAGTTCCCGTCCGTCTGAATGGTGGGCAGGCAGCTTACAGGTCATCGCGACCGGTTGGCTAGACAGCCGACGGAGACATCCACTGTGCTGGGAAACTTCATCCAAGCGTCGAGGATTTGCGTCAGCTGAACCTCTTTGATGCCGAGGGTTGCCAGCCCTTTTGAATTTTAGCTTAACCGAAGTCGACGCCTCTGGGATGCCAGATGACGACGAGTGCACCTCGTAATACGTCCGTAGGAGGTTTTCTGCGTGTAACTGCCCGCCTCTCTGGTACAGTTTTATACTTCTCCAGGTTGGGCGCAAGAAGCGCTACGCGTCTCGCCGTTGCCGTGCTCATTCATTGGGGGCGTACCTTGCATTCCGGTTCTTGGACGGAACCTTCAGACGGTGTCACTTCTGCAGCAGTACAGACTGCTTTTCCGTACTGGTTCCAGAGTGACACCGCGGGTGTAAAAGACTGACTTGTTCAAGCATGTCGTACAATCGTGTGCGAGCCTAATACGACTCCCCCTTCCAGTCTTGTCGCTCGAAGTCTTCGGGCGGATCACGCACCAGATGAACAGACACCGCACCGGGAGTGCTACGCTGAGATAAAGAGAGAAATTCTCGACAGGAGCGGATGAGCCCCGATCCGGAAGTGGACCGAAGCGAGACCAGTGGCGGCAGGGGGCGCACTAGTCCGGGCGCAGGGCAATAGCAGTAGCGGGCACTGCCACAACACCTAACAGCAAACTGAGATCTCATCTGGAGAACCTTGCGTACCAGAGTAGCGCAGTCAATAGCGAAGCCTCGGGCTTTTTGACTTTTTGTGCTTAGGATATTGCTTCTGGATCGCTCCCTACGCCTCGGAGAGTAGACGAACCCCAGGAGGAAGTTCTAACCCTCGTCCACTACCGACGCTCCATAGCACAGACGACGTTATCAGTGAAGCTGATACTACGGTTCAACAGTTGGGGTTTTCGCCCGGTCCCGTTCACCACAGAACAATATTTGCGTGCGCCTTCTTCAAGCGCTTGAAGAGCACCGCTGTTCTACACCCTCCTGAGCTACCGCTGTAGCTCCTCCGTAGCCGTGTGTCTCTTCCACCATGTTGCTGTGTAACGCGCCGCTCCGGTATGACATCTGCACATCCAAACAAGCTCGGCCTACAGGCTCACGATGTGAGAAGTGCCGCGACGGCACACTGTCGGATTACCACTCGCGGCAGCTGGCCACTACCCCGAATCGGCCAAACCAAGAGAGAAAAAAAGCTTTTCTGTCCCGTCGGGTCGTAGCAACGTCAGAAACCAGGACACCATGCACAACTGCCGAACATCCGACTATTGATGAAGTCTTCTCGTTTTCCGAAGAACATCGTAAGGGGTACTTAGTAAGCTGAGCCAGTGCTACCACTGTTCCTGCCTTGTGCCCGTCGTCTCCCGTGAAGAACGCATCGCCGTTGTGTCTCCGAGGTGCGGCGAGCTGTGCAGGCGTTTGCTGCTTGTGCTGCCCCAGCGACTCAGGACTCGACGCAACACACGACGCCGTTTGTCCGGTGGATTGTCCCCAAATGAAAATCGATAAGCCCGGAGAAGAGGCAGTTGTAGCGCATCCAATAGCAACTCTCGCCTGGCAAGCCGTCGCTGTCGTTGGGGGCCCGGGTGCATGCTCCGAGACCCGTTTATCACGGCATTTCTTCAGCGGTGTCGCCCCAGTAAAAAGATGTACTGTCCTCACTTGTGTTTTTTTTATTGAGCTCGGATTTGTCGGGTAGACTCGTGTCTTCTTTTGGATCTACTCCTCTCACAACGCTGGCGGTCACACGTTCCTACCCGGCGCCGGTGCGCCCGGTGAGCGACATGTTGGCCTTGGGCGTCATTTTCACCGAGTTCTCTCGTTACCTCGGTCGAGGAGACTGGTCCGTCTAATTTTCTAGGCTGTTTTTTCTTGCCATCGCTCTACATGGAGACGGCACCTTTCCACTGTCGCACCCACCCGGACCCGTCCTGTCCAGGGCCTCTTCCTTGTTCGCCGCAGTTTCTTCAGGACTTTTGGAACTGTCTTGAAGTCAGACGAGCGTGTGAAGTCCTCCCCTAACGTATATGTAAGAGCTTTTCTGTTGCCAGGCACTGTGGTCCTATTTTGGCTGCCTAGGCGCTTCTGCGGACGTAGCGGAGGGTCGATTGTCGGAAGTCATCTCTTGTGTTCGCCTCCTTTTTGGAGAGGACACTGTGCGGCACTCCGCGACACAAGTGTTCGAAATCAGTTCACCCGCGTGTAGGATATCGCCCTCATAGGTCCGTTGTTTTTTCCTTCGCCGCGAGACTGACGATCTGTGGCTCTCCAAAGTTGAGAATGACCCACGCATGTGCGAATCATTCTTGCGGTTATCGGTGTTCTGGCGCCTTAGGTCTGTGACTCGTGCAGTGTAGTCCTTTCCTCATTTTTCTTGGGGGGCCGTGTTTTTCTCGTGGCCGCGTACAGGCTCGGCAAAGTCCTGCTTATCAAAGTCGCGGCCCTTGCCCCTGCGCAGTATTTGAACAAGTGCATATCGTACGTGGCCTTTCACCTTGATGCAACACCATTGTGCCTCCCAGTGGACGGGACGGACACATAGAAGGGAAGGTGCTGCTGACGGTTGTTTTCCGCTGCTTGATGTAGCGTAGCGTACAGTTCAGATCGCAGTAAGTGCATATAGTTTGTCAGGAAGTGTTCACTGTTCCGCTCCAGTGCCCTGTTCACGGGGGTGCCTGGGCTCATGTTGTTTCTGTTGCTATCTGGGCGACACGGGACTCAGTGTCTCTGTGTTTTTTTTTCATAGTTTTCTCGCCGGAGTCGACTTCCGGTCCTTGGTTTCTCCGTTGGGTATGGTGAAGCGTCTGAACGTCGCTCCACGATGTTCAGTAGCTAGTCTAAGGACACCCCCGACTGCCATGTCTGTAAACAGGAAGAAGAGAAAAGAGAAAGTGATTCAAGACACTTTCTCTGATTGGTTAGGCTTCCTTTTTTGCCATCGTCTTCACCCATATAACTCTAGGCAACTAGTGCTGATGTATACCTGTTGCCGGAATGAGTGATGGAATCTCCTCATCGCTTCCCCCCGCGGGGTCGATCTCTCTTGCTGTCTGTTGTGCTCTCGGGAGTGCTATGTTCTCTGGATTAACTTTGGGGCTACTCACACTTGATATCGTTCAGTTGAAGCTTTTGATAAACCGGCCCAACAAGACTCCCAAAGACGAGAAAAATGCCAAGTACGCAAGGAAGATTCTTCCTCTCCGATCTGATGGAAACTATTTGCTTGTTACGTTGCTAACTGGGAACGTGGCTGTCAATGCTGGCTTCTCAATTCTCCTAGGCGACTTGACAGATGGGTAAGACCGAGTTTTTGTGCGAGTGTGTCGTCTTCTTAGAAAGTGTTGCACACATTGCTTTGTCACTGGATCCCTTTCACTGTCTTCTTGCCCTGTCGTGGCATTCTCTCTTCCCATAACATTGTGTTCAAGTGTGAAGTTCACGACTATCTTTTCCAGTAGATAAAATTTGGTTGTATGCAACTCCACTAGAGTTGCAGTCTCATTTACCGGCAGTCCTAACCAGAGGGAGATCTTGAATTCGAACGCCTTCGCGTTCTGTGGGTTTCGAAGACCGTCAAGCTTTTTCTAACATCCTATTGAGCGGCGTTGTGTTGTTTCATACGTGTTCGTTTCGGAACTTAGTGCTACAGTGGGGTGCCCGCCCCCCCAGCGATTTACGAGTATTGCCTGCACGACAACGGTTAGGGCATGAAAAGAGAGACACGTGCTGACGTAATACTATGTCAGGAGACTAGCACGAGGAGAGGGTGTACATGTTCCAGGCCTGCTCAGTTCCCATTGACGCATTAGTTATTTACGGTTGCCAGCTCTTTCCGTGTCTTTCCGCGATTGTTCTCGTATCACCAGACAAAGTAGGCTGGTCACTTTCGTTGCTTCTTGTTCAGACTCGTTGGCTTCTTGATCTCGACAGTCGTCATCACGGTTTTCGGGGAGATCATTCCTCAAGCAGCTTGCGCTCGCTATGGCTTGGTAGTTGGAGGGATTCTTGCCCCGGTCGTGTACATCCTTGAATGGATTCTTTTTCCTATTGTCAAGCCCATGGCTATGGTGCTCAACTGGGTTCTAGGTGAGTGGGTGTTATGAGATGCGATGGAGATGTAACATGTATATGTGTGAGGCATTATCGAGCACGAACAGTGCGTTCATCAATATAGAGTATTAGTAGTCTTCGTCTGACTTTCTACGTAGGGGTACAGAGTCCGGTAAGTACTTATTGAAGAATTTCCACTCTCTTTTCATCTGTAGGTCAAGCAGATCGCTGGTGAGTTTTTCTGGGCAGTCTAGAAGGTTGCTACCACTCATCCCGCTCTTTATTTTCCCGTAGTAGCCGTCCCCCTGGGTATGACATTAGCAAACGTGAGGGGGGTTCTAGGAAGATCGAGTGCGGAGATGTGTTGATCGAAGTAATCGGAGTGAACAGGAAGTAGCAAGACATCGCTGTGCAGACACTTGACTTTTTCCGTCTTATCCCGTCGAGAGGACAGGCGGATTTGCCGGTAGTAGCCAGTCACGGCGAGATTTCTCTGACGCAGTATCGAGCAGAATCTTTGCGTTAGGAGTGCCAGTAAAAAACTCGGAAATGGCTTTTACGTGTGCAAATGCGTCAGCAAATCTTGCAGATTGGAGAGTGACATCTGTGTGATTCTTGTGACAAGAAAACGCCTTGGGCTGTCTTTTGCTCGATGAGCATTCCCTCTAAGGCGTTCCTTCGCATCGTTCTATTAAAAAGTGGGTGAAGTTCGTGTATCTTCTCGGAGGTGGACGCTCTTGCTTCGCTGCGCCGTTGTAGTTTTGAATCGTTGCTCTCTCTTCTATGAGATGAGACAGAACACTAGCAGCAGGAGAGAGGATTGCTCACTTCGTCTGTCAACTGCGTCTTTTTGCTGCTTAGGAGAGGATCTTGGGACGATTTACGACAAGAAACAGCTGAGTGCTTTGGTGGATTATCACGACAATGTTGTTCACGTGCTAACACGAGACGAGGCCCGCATTCTGAAGGGAGGACTGGAGTTTGCTCTCATCAAGGCGGAGCAGGCAATGACTCCTATAGATCAAGTCTACGGGTGAGACTTGATCGACGCCGTGTCGGGTCGGATCTGAAGTGGTTTGAGAGTATTCCATTGTTCGGAAGGAGAGTCATGAATGAGGACATGGTCGTGAACGGCTAAAGCTTTCTTACCCGGATGTTCATCTTTCTTCCTGGCTCAGCAAAGAGTCTCTTGTCTTCCCGTAGTCATTCTGCATGAATCCGCAGGTGTCGCTGCGGTTTCGGTGCAGTTGGGGTTACCCTTGTCTAGGCGGCTACGTAGGGAGAGAACGCAGAGGGGTGTGGACACTTTCTAAGCTGGCGTTTAGCTTTTTTCTTCTGTTTTAGACACACATCTCTGTCTCAGTGTGAATGTGTCCTTGGACTGTTCCCTCTGTGCCCAAGCATATACGGGTGGTTGCGTGTATCCGTACGTGTAGCATCGTGTTTTGCTAAATGAAGCTGACGCGAGTGGTGATCCTCATGCAATTTGTTGATGCGTCGCGCCCCACAGCATCGACGTGGATAGCAAGCTGACCTACGATACTCTCTCTGAGGCGATCTCCAGCGGATATAGTCGTATTCCTGTCTTCGACCGGGAGAGCTCGCAGTGCATTGTGGGACTGCTTTTCGTCAAAGACCTCATCCTCGTGGACTACCATGCAGAAGGTGATCTGATTTGCATAAGGGACTTTGTGTGTAGTTGGCTTGACTTTTCCTGTCCGGAGGCACTGGCTTTTTTTCGGACTGCTGTGCTGTGCGTCGGCGTTCTGCACCCGAAGAACAATCAAGTGCGCACGGGGGCGTATGGTTCGGTTTTCGAGTGAGGTGAAAGAGCACGGACATGCTAGTTATCGGCGTACGGGTGGACACGTGCGCTTGTTCGCTGCATGTATATCACACAGTCTTCCCATCTGGCATTGAGGTGCGTGGTTCTGCTCTGGAAGCTGTTCCCGCAGCACCCGCTTGCATGCGTTCGACTGTTTCTACAGTCTCTCTCACATCATCCTGCACTGCCTTCCGCGTAAATCTACGTACGAGATGCACCGAGTCGTGATGAGCTCACCCACTGCCGTTGTATGCATCCGCGTAGTCTTCAAGCGTTCACGGTTCAAGCATAAACCACTGAAACAAATTTCCTGGGAACGGGGTGAGAGCACTGCACTGCTGTCGTGGAGCAGCCTGCAGTGCGTCACTCTCGATGTATAGCCTAGACAGAACCTACACACATTGGTAGAACCAACAGTGAAGCGAAGAAGCGCAGGTGGAGAATGAATGGGCTTTGTGTGTCTGCGTCTTTTTTGTGTTGCTCTTTGCAGTGGACGTGAGGACGCTATTGCAGTTTTTTGGTCGAGGAATCTACGCAGTCGATGACGACACGCCGCTGCTTGAACTGCTGAAGACCTTTAAACAGGGTAAAGCACGAAGCTGTGTGACATTCGGCAGGAGAATGTGTTACCGTGTTTTCTCCAGTACTTGGAACGAGGGAAGAGGGAATGAGAGCAGAGGAAGATTCTGGGCAGGGAGAACTCTGATGGTGGAAGCTGCCGAGTCTAGGATACTCCGACTGTATTCTGTGATAGTTTAGGACGAAGGCATTACTCTGGCTCGTACAGGGTAACCAGGCAGCCACTCCTGTAGGTCGGTACGTTATCTGTTGGCGCAAGCAGGGAAAAGCCGGGGATCCATTTCTCGGCCTCTCCTGAAGGTATGCAGTTTGGCACTTCTCTCTCACCGCTCTCGCGACACCTTCCACCCTTGACGGCGGGCCAGCAAAAAGTTTCTGCGTGACGAGGGCATGGTGCGAACACCGCGGAGGGGTTGCCTCCGCATCATTAGGAGGGGAGCACAGATGTTGTGCGTGGTCACTGTCCCTGTAAGCAAATAGCTACGCATACTTCAGTTTAGCACCTCTCTTCTAATGGCTTTAGATCTCCAAATATCGAGCCTTACAGACCTTACAGTGAAGAGGACGGGTTCTCGTCTGCCACTGCCGTGTCATCCACGCTCGCGTGCGGACGTTTTTTTACCGAGTGTCGCTGTCTCCCGGTTGTTGATTGTTCAGGCCAGACACATCTAGCTGTAGTCCGTAGCGTGTCGGATGAGGGAGAGCGAGATCCTTACTACGTCCACGTTGGTATCATAACGTTGGAGGACGTCATTGAAGAAATTCTCCAAGATGAAATTAACGACGAATTTGAACTTGATAAGACTCAAGTCCACAGGCGTCGTAGACCCAGAAGTCAGATTAAACCGTTGCCTGCTTCGCCCAACAGTCCGGCAGGCAGACCTGGCGGCACAACCTATTACCCACGTGGGGCTCCTCGGTTGTCCATATCTTCGGCAGCTCAGTCAGTGAGCTTGGAGAGGGACCGAACGCTTAGAACAACCAGGGAGGAGATCGCGACAGCATGCTGCGGTAAATGCTGCGTTAAAACAGCGGGCCGGGGAAAAAGAAAAAGTGCCCGTAGTATTCAGGTTACCTCTAGTCTGCATCTCCGTGGCGAAGAAGCATGTGGGAAGTGCGTTCTTGGAGGGAAACCAAGCGACGACGGTGGCCAGCTTTCACAGAGGGCACGTGATCGTGTGGGAGAACACCATGAGGAAGAACGGCTAACTAATGTATCTTCGACACGAAACAGAGGGGACAGTCAAAGTAGTAAGAAGACAGTAGGGGGAAGCGTACTATTTCCCTGTGGTCTTCTGTGGAATCGCCTCGGCTCCAGGTTTCATAGAGGCCGTCGGAGTGGCTCCGCAAGGGCCACTGTGTTGTCAGGAGGAGAAGAGTATGTACCGGTTCAGAAGGATATACTTGATAAAGAAGACAACAACAAGGCGGATGAAGATCGGGAGCTCGGGGTCGTATCCGTAGTTCAGCCACGGGACGCTGAAGATACGGAGACACCGTGGAAGAGAGAAGGCGAACAACAGAATGGAACGGCAGACGACCGGACAGGACACCGAGGTGGTCAAGAGATAGCAGGAAAATCTTTGCCTTGGTGGAGTTGGCGGGGTGATACCACAAGTCACGCCGCTAAGCTGCTCATGAGGGGGAAGCTGAAAATGTTTTACGAAAATCACCATAGGTAAGCACATGACCCACTGTAGACAGTCGGTGTTCGCGCACGGTGTGTTACTCTCATTCAGGGGGATCACAGGGCGTGGCAGCTGGCCGCAAATTCGAGGGAGACGGGGGATGCTCGGGTGACATCACCCGTCTCGGAGGTGACTGGTAATCATTGCATGCTTCGATAACCAGTCACTGCATGCGTTTCTTGGAGACGCGGTGTCGTGTACGGCACCGTAGTGCGTCGATACGTGCGGAGTGACGGTTGTACTCTCGTGTCCCTGTACGTGCGCCGGTGGGTGCATATTGCCCAAAGAGTGTCCTGCATGCCATATACTTGAGAATGCAGTGAAAGTACAGGCCGTGTCTAGCACTGTTTGTTCTGCGTCTCCTGCTTTCTTTCTGATAGCACCAAGAGAGTCACGAGGAAAGCAAAGGGTGTATGTGCGCTACTACAAGATCGTGAGAAGAGAATAGTAACCCCCGCATATGGGAGTAGTTGTGACCAAGTTGTCAAGCCGGTTTTGTAGCATCCGCAGACTCCAGATGCTACTACTGCCTCATGTGTATTCGCGTTTATTTTAGTTCATATGATTCGAGGAATGTACAACAGTAGTTACAGCTATTTAACTACTGCCTGGTTGTCTGGCTTGGTTTTATATATTCATGTGGCTCGTCGAGCTTCAAGGTTGACCAGACCTTGTCTTTCATCACGATACTGCAACGGCTTCCTCAGTGGAGGTCACAGCGGTCACCGTCGCGGGTTTTCTTCAGAGGACTCCCAGGTTTCTGAAATGATTCATTGCTGCGTTCAGAAGCCGGACGGCAGAGCCGTTGACAGCGCATGAGGCGACAGCAATTGCCTCGTTCCTGTCCAACTCCACGGCAACGTTCTCTCCCCAGATTCTCGACACAGTGTACCTTGCGGCCCTCCTTCAGTCCTTCTACTGCATTCAACCGCCCCATGGATCTCTCCTGTGGCGGACATCCCTTACATCCAAGGGGAGGTCTTCTAAGCTCTCTCAGAACGACAACCTCAGCTGTTCACGTCCTTTTGCTGTCGTTGTTCTATACGTAAGTTGAGTAATGCGTTCTTATGGTTTGTGGGCCCTTCAGCATGTCTAGGATGAGTCATTCGTCTCCGTCATCTGCGTTCATCTGTCAAAAGGGATACGTCTGTCCAGTTGTGCCCGTACGTGCTCCCACCGCTCTGAGTGGCGCCTAACTGCTCAGTGCGTCTCGCCTTCGTGTGTGGGTGCTAGTCGTAGCGTCTAGTTTCTGATTACTCATCATTCGTGCGCGGCCGTGGAGAAGGCAAGAGTATTGCTTATGACGCCAGACATACGGAGAAACAGGTGCCGAAGGAATAGATTCAGGGCGAAAGAGTATTATTCCTAGGGAAGGCCAGTGACGGTGTGTGTTTTGTGAGGGGATCTGCCAAGTATGGAGTGAAAGAGTCGCGTCCGGTGATGAATCTGTAGTGTACGCTTAGAGGTGTGATGGCGGTTTTTCAGTCGGGAGAGGGACTGCTGTCTAGATACACAGGACTAAGAGGAATCTTCAGCTGCTGTGACGCGGTCGCGATAGCCGTTCTGCGGTACTCTGTCGGAAGCGCGGTTGGACTGGCTTTTTTGGGTAGACACCCGGGCACGACAGAGCATAGAGGTATTCTGTTTCCGTTGGGAACTTCCGCATGTCCTCAGGGTCGAGTTCGGCTGTATGTCGGCGAGGAAGAGATCCCTTGTACGATGGGGCCTTGGTCGTGTTTGGCAATGAAGGTAAGACGCCGATCTCACGTGTTTCCGAACAGTTCATTCTCTTGGCTGCGCTCGTTTTATGCCAGCTGGGCCTTGGTGTTCACCCAGGGGACTCGCTGGTTAAGCGTTGAGTGCCTGAGGTTATCGAAGCAGCTTGTTGGGGAGGAGGCATCCCGTTGCTGTATCACTGGCTGACAATGCCAAAGGGTGCTGTGAGATATCAATCAGGGCTTTTTCGCCAACAGTGTCAGCGTACATGGATCTTCTCGGTGCATAAGTGTTGAACTACAATTACTTTCCCTGTTCTCGCTCTAAGAGACGTTGGCTTGTCACCACTTCGTTGTGTCGAGACGTTGGAGTCAAATGTGTGTGCGATTGCGAACTGTATCTGCGTGGGGCGCGAGAGTCACGTTTATGTAGACAATCTGATCGAAAATCCTCGTTCTAGGGATCTCCGAGTTAGGGGACTGTTGCTCCAGATTGAATTTCCACTCCCGTCTTTCTTAAGGCTGTCAGCACACCACTCACGTCGTACACTACGCGTCCTGAGAATTTCCGTGCACTTGTCGTACAGGGCTTGGGTCCTCCTCCTCCTTTTCTCCTGGCACATCCTTCGCCATTCGCGTCCGGAACGGCGTACGTATCCAATTCTTCTCAAAGGTCCTCTCTTCAAAGACGGCCCTCGGCACCTCCTCGTCTTGTTGTCATCCCTTCCGCCGCTCAAGCACCGGCAGCTTCGGCCAGATCGTCAGGAGCGGAGAGGTCCGGTGCAAGTTCTCCATTACCTCTTCCCAGCCACCAAGTGGCCGGTGGCAGAGATTCTGCGGGACCTTCTCACTTGTGTGGAGACGTTCCGTCTGCGGTCGGTTCATGCACCGGGGAGACTGCATGTGGATCTGCTCTTGCACTTGCTTCTCACTCGTCTGGGTCTTCCCCCCTGTCGTCTACTCCGTTAAATTGTCCGAAGCAGTGTATACTGTCGACTCTTTCTCCGCCTGTTTCTTCGTTTGTCGCTGCTGTTGACGGTCCTGGTATTGGGAAGGAAGGTGACTCCTCTTCTTCTCGTTCGCTCTGCGGATCGAAAGGCGAGTCACAGGAAAGTGAACGAACCTCTCCAGTGCACAAGGAGCGTGGTAGTGTGCAGTATTGCAATACTCCCCTGCATAACCAGACTTTCCCTTCTGATTTCTATCAGTCTCGCCTTCAACCTTCTCCTAGTCATGCTTCACAGTGTCCGCGTTCCTCATCCCCTTCTGTGTCTTCCTCTGCTTTGGAGTCAACCGACTGTACTTTTGCCGTTTCAGAACTTCCAGCTTCCTCTGACCTTTCTCCTTCTTCTTCGTCCTCGTCCCCTTGTTCTGCTATCCCGGGAGCAGCGGTGTCATCTTGCAAACGTACGGTTGCGGATTGCCACACACTTTCTGTGTCTGTTCAAGATCACTGTGGGACCTCAGTTGGTTTCCTCGACATTGAGCAGGCAACCCAGACTTCTGCTCTTCATGACGCTTTTTCTTTGCGTACGCCGGAAAGTCTCTCTACCCGTGTTTCGCAGTTTGGGTCACCGTCTACGGACGATCTTATGTCTCCCGTGCGGAATGATGTGTCTCCCGAAACATCTCTCGCAACATGCCTTCAACAGAGACTGGGCCCGAAGGCAGGCAGGAGACTTCGCCTGTCGCAGGAGAACAGTTGTGCGCGTGATGATATACCGTCCGGCACGTTTACCCCGCAGCTGTTGGAAACCCAGGGAGACGCGGCTGATACCCACATACAGTCAACGCCCGACGTCAAACTGAGTGGCTACTCCAGTCAGCGTTCCTCATGGGGTTCGGCGCGGTGCCGGAGTCCAAAGCCAGTTAAGGGGGGGGAGGAGTGTGTGGCTTCTGATGTGGTAGAAGATCTGGGCGGATCAGGCGACAAAGAAGGACAGGAAGACGCAGTCCAAGAATCGGTTGAATGCCTTGCTGTCGCCCCTTCCACCTTCGAGGCTGATGCGTGCAAGTTTCATGCTATCGATGCTCTGCCAAGTGGCCATCATTCCACACACTGCTTCCTGGAATCACGTAGACATCGGACTGGTGATGGTCGCAATGGGGACGCTTTGTGCAGCGTTCCTGCTTTGCGTACTAGGGGTGCTTTCCGAAAAGTAAGGCTAGGCTCCTCGAGACATGTTCAGCCGGAATTCGGCGAGTCTGGGGCAAGTGCTGACCTTAATAGTGACCAGGATGCAAGCTACGACCAGTCCCGATGCAGCACTGGCAGTGAGCCCGAATGGAAGACAACGGACGCCGGGTGGGGACGTTCCCCAGCAGCAAGGGAAAACGGTGGTTTTCGCCCTTACTGGCTTCCGAGGTGGAGACGACGGAAGGGTCCGAGATATACACCTTTGAACGTAGGACGAAGACTTGGGTCCTCCTCTTGTCCAGCAGCGTCTCCTGTTGTACTTCAGCATGTTCCTGCAGCAGTCGGATGGGGCTGTCGTCCTGGTCGGCCAGAACCTTGTATGGCAGAAGCCGATGATATAAGCTTTTCTCACGAGAGAAATGAGTGTGGTAGTTCCTTTGTGTGTGATCGTGGCGTGGCACAACTACAGTTCAGAAGAAGTCAAAGTACGGGGACGCTTGACAAAGCAGGAGGTTCGCTACCCGATGTTCTGAGGCGCAGGGCTGAGATTGCAGGTGAATCGCAGGAGAATCTCGATGAAGATTGGATGTTCGGGAATAGTCCAGCAAGCGGCAGGATTGCTTGTCGGTGCCGTCGTGAGATCTCACGTGGTGGGACTCGGCATTTACAGACCGGCAGCGGCCGTTGGCGCACTAATCAAAGGTGGCCTGGCGGACCCTGCGGACCTTCAAAAGTAACGTCTGGAGAAGCAGGAGACTTGGAAACGATGCGTGACCCGTGCCTCCATGCAGAAGAGCCTTCGCGGCCCAACGTTCCCATTGATCTGTTGGATCTGTCGGATGATGGGTGCGCAGACGGTTTTCCACAGTCGGGACAAGGCCGTACGAGACGCTTCGGTCTAGGCAGCGATGCCGCACAGGCCGGACAGAGAAGTTGCCCAAAGAGTCCGAGCGGTGACCGGACCGGAACCCGTGAACAACAATTGCCTTCAGAGGAAGAACCCGGTCAACTCGGTGACGAGGGAGACGGGCTCAGATGGAAGCATTCCTTTGCCTCGTGTTCTAGCCTCTCTCTTCAGAGTGACGAAGAGGATGTGGAGGTTTATGGGCACCAGGGTAGATCGAGTGACCGGCTACAGCTGCTTGAAGAAGTTTGTGTGTGTGGCGTCTCCTTGCCATGGACCCCAGAGAAACACGACGAGGCCTCCTCGTCTGATCGGGGGGAGTCCCCCGGCACAACGGGGCACGTACCAGCGTCAAAGATGAGCTCCCGTGGTGATGACGCAGCAAGAAACAGTAGCGGAGCACCTCAGGCATCGGTGCACTTCAAGGCCGAGACAGGCGAAGTGGAAATGCAACCGCGGAACACCGCACAGGGTACGACGAACACTCCCGGAGCGTTGCCGTTGTCTCCCACGGAGAGAGGAGGGAAAGGTATAGAAGAAACGAGGAGGGGCCGCGTCTCTGCTTTGCGGTTAAGATCCTTGGGAGTCAAGGGACAGCTACCCTCTGGTTCGAGTCCTGCCGGCGTGGGCAGAGACACATCACCACATGAGTTGAGCCATACTGCCCAGACCGAGTCGCGAGACACATCGAGAGCACTCTCTAAAGAACCCAGGAGTGCGCATCCCTGGCAGCGACAAGGTAGGAGTGTCTTTCAGCCTGGGTGGAAGGCCCAGAGCTTGCTAGACACGAAAGGGCAGCAGGAGGAGTCGTTCGACCATGAGCCTGATCGAGGAGAGATCGGGAACGGTGGGTCCGCGAGGCATGAGTATGGCCAGAGAGGAATTGAGCAAGAAGAAAATCAGCAGAGTCTGGAAGAACAACTGACACTCCAGGAGAGTCGGCTCTTGGAGGTGGCGAAAGACCTGCGATCGATTGCAAGGGACGTGTACACTCAACAACAGCAGTCCACAGTAGGTACCCAGAGATGGAGAAGAGAAGACGAGAAAACCAGCGGACAACAGGAGTCCTCAGACGAAGCGGCTGCAAGGCAGGACTCGGACGAAGAGAACTGGCGGGAGAAGAGTGGGACTGCACGGAAACTCGAGGAGTGGGCGAAGGGGGCGAGAGCAGGAGACTCCGCACAATCGGAAGAAGGGGAAGACTCAGGGAGGGTCGCGGAGGTCTATCAGCCCGACTATACAGCAATTACAGGTACGTCGAAGAAGTTGTTTTCGTGGAAATGGCACGCGGAGGTACCAATGGGTTGGACGGGCAGGCTCGATCGCACCGACGCAGTGTCTCAGAGAGAGATCGTAGACTAAGTTGCGTTAGTTCTTGTGCATGCTCGTTGATGGTCTGGTTTGAGTATTCAGTTGTATAGAGGGTGTTTGAAGGCTGGTACACCGTCCGGGAAACCCACAGAGCGATCCGATGGTACGTTTGACTCGAGACTGACGGGCCTCGATAGCTCAAAGTTTCATCTGGAGATGGCTTCTCGTACTACGTGTTGTTGACAGATTGGACGTTTCTGTCTCCTCGTTGCCCGCTTCTCATGCTCCTGAAAAGTAAAAGGGTCTTTTTTCCCCTGCTGATGCCGAGTTTATGCGATTACTGCTGGTGTCTCGCGAGTTATTTTTCTGCGGGCGGTCTTATCCTCTTGTGTGTTCAGACGGCACCTGTGGGCTGCTCTTAGTCCCCCGGTGGTTCTACGTCCTTGCCGTGAAAGCCTATCTTGATGTGGAGCTTCATCCGCCCCGACCAGGTATTTCGGACCCCAGGTCGTCATGCAGTCGGATATGAGACTGCCGTCAGCAGTACGCGGGCACCCACGTATGTGGCGGCGCGTGCGAGGTACGCACATACGTGGTGTACCCGCTGGCGAATGAAAGGCCGGGCGCAGCGGCGTAGTCGTTTCCAGGTGCATCGTATTCCGGATGACCTGGAATTCATCTGCTTGCTCGTGCTGCGTCACCGTCAAAGCGTCGGATTTTTTTTGGTGTACATCCAAACCGCCAGGACTATGAAGGCCTCTGCTTGCTCGATTTCATTTTTTTTTGTGTGAAGGTAACGAGGACTGCCTCTTTTTTTTCGGCACCTCGAATGAATGATAATACCATTTTTAGTACACCCATCACCTGACACTGGAGAGGAACTGGAGACAACCGAGGTTGCTGTATCAGGGTGCTTCTGTATGTGCCTGGTTCACTCGATCAACAGAAATCGTAGTGAGCGGTGTGCGAGGGTGGATCACTCTTCGGGTGCCAAGTTGGTTTGTTCACATACCTCAGCTCACTGAACTGTATTCTCAATTATCTTTCTATCAGAAGTTCCACACAAGTGAAGTCCAGGTTTCTCTCGCTGCTAGACTCCCCGCCGTAGGAACGCGAAACCACCGGGTGTTTTCAGCGTTGCTCGCCCTAAACAGCTGTGATTCAGGGGTACCATTGCCACCGCGAAAAGCTCGATGCTCAGTGAGCCAGCTGTGCTCAGGTGCCATTGCTCCTTGCAAAGCTCCGACGTCTCATGCCAGCCGACAGGTAGCAAGGTCAGAAGCAGGCCTCTTTTACTGGAGACACTGTGGCTCATAGGTCTGCGATCACATCAAGCTGAGCGAGCGCGAGTATCCTTGTAGAACGGCTCACGTTCAGATTGTCCAAGGTGAGCGAGCGCGAGTATTGCCGTAGAAAGGCCCGTGTTCAGATAGTCCAGGAGTGGAAGCTGGTAACTCCCGAGAGCAACTTTCGTTCTCTCGTTACAGGATGCGCCTCACCAGGCGGTAACCCAACCCAAACGATGAACAGGCAAACGGAAAAGCGGATTCATATAATTGAAAAGTTTTGATCGAACGCAGACAAAATTCAGATACGATTACTTCGTCCCCCACCTGCGGTTGACGCGGCAAAAGTACAGCTCCGGCCCCACCCAGTCTCACTGGTTGCCCAAGAGGTCACCTTCATCTCCAAATGGAGGTTATATCTTGTCTATCTGCTTCCCGTGCTCTCTCAAGAGGGGAATGATCGACAGAGCCAGAAGAGTCCTTTTCCACCAAATCCGATACTGGATGCGGGTACGTTTGTACCGGCAGTGCACACTGGCCTGCAACACGAAATGACGTGCGGGTTCAACACCCGCGCCTGCGGTGGAGCCACTCGACAGCACGAATGCTTCCGACAATGCCTCCGCCTTGACACTGAGACAGCCCCACAAGCACGGAGTCACCTAGCCGCGTGCCGAGCAGATTCGGAGAAACAAATCCTGGTTTTCGCATGGTGGCCGTGCCAATAAACTCACACCGCACAAAATTCGTTGTACGCGGCACTCTTCTGTTCTGCTGAACGACCCGAAGAGGAGGCAGCAGCTGAACGGCAGAGAGAGCTCGTAGCCGGAGAGGACTTTTCTTGAGGAGACGTAGACAGCTACACGTCACACCTCTAGAGAGACGGTGGAAGAAAGGTCCGTAGTGGACGCACCTGCCCCTGGTCTCGCTCGACGTCCTGAGAAAACCGTTCACCCAGCGATACGAAGGAGTCTTGCGCGATCTCGTATACAAGCCTTGGGCAAAAACGCATGTCAGAACAAGGCGCATTCCCTACGCTGCATATACTGTTAGCAGTGCACAGAGCTTGTCCTTGCACTAGCAAAAGGTACTCCCGAACACCTGTGCAACGTGCAACGCATTACTCAGGAAAGACATTATAGTTTTTTTCCTGGTATGGCCTGACCCAGCCAAACTTGGCGGTTCACCACACACTTCAAAGTGACGCGCATACTCCCGCGGCAGGTAGGTGGATACTCGAGACCCGACTTCCCATCCGTCGGATGCTCCACTGCCGCTACCACCTGAAGCGTGACACGGGTATCGCTTCCTTCGTATCAACACGCAAGACCGGACAACGAGGGAGATCCGTACAGGCGCCGCTTCAGATCCACTAATGTGAGCGCTAAAGCAAAAGGTCCTCTCCGGAGAACAGTACGTAATCACGAGTTCGATGGAAACACTAAACTGTGACGGTTCGCTGAGCAACCTGAACCATCCAGATTTGTTTCAAATGTAATCAAGAAGTCACACGGAAAACGGAAAGAGAAGAAAGACGAAGTCCAGGCACTTCTGCCGAGGACATATATTCAGCCAAGGACCGCCGGCACACGAATCTGATTTCGAACACACGTATATCAGGACCTCACTTCGGTGTCTTGCTTGGAGTAGCGGAACGGAAGCGACGCCGGGTGTGTCCTAGAGAAGCGAGTCGCTTACTGTGAAGTACGCCAGTTGCTTCTCCAGAAACCTCAACTGTCTCTGCCAATCGCTGTCTTTGCTTCTCCGTGAGCTGCTGCTTTCAACGTGTGACTTTCTCCCTGACCTTGTGCAGTTGGAATTCCTCTCTGTTCGTTCCCTCTGGTGGGCATCTACCGCTGACTTCTTCGACTTTTCAGGTTTCTTTCCAGTTTGGGTTCTTTCATGCTCCAGGCCGTCATCTATTCGCCCTCGAGGTGTGGAAGAAGCATCTTTCTCCTGTGAGAGCTGAGAGACTGAGGCAGTGCAATAGGGTGCCTCAACCACGGTGTCGATTTTCCTCTCCCCCTCTCCTCGTACGGGCCCGCGTACTAGAGGCGACGTACGACGAGCCTCCCGTGAAGCTGAAGCGGCGGATGTTTCCTGCACCGGCAGTTCGGGGACCAGAAGAAGCTGCGCTGGAAAACAAAGGCAGGAGAAACTTGTACTGCGCCATGAATGCTCTGCCTAGGGCACTTGGTTCTTCTACTGTCACGAGTGGCACCGATCGGTGGTTTATAGAGAGGAAACTCACGCCCGAGCTAATGTTGTGGACAGGCAAGAGAAAGACGCACGGCAGCCTGGCAGACGAAACAAGCAATTGAGTCTGAGCGGTCCTTGCGAACTCTGGCCAACGTCCTACGCCTGTGCACCAGAAGACAGGAAACACGTCGGCTATCCGACCAAGACCTCTTCAGGGACGAGTAGGTCGCCGGGGTGGTACGAGTACACACAGACCAGTCAGCTGCGCATATCGACACCGTTCACACTCCCGGACAGTCACGCTTCGGGTACATACAAGACATCCGAGCTACCTGCAAACAAGTAAGGATGCGACGTATATGTAAAAACACAGAACGGCGGAGACACCAGAGGTGGTGGCTGGGTACGCGACTCTCACTCAGATGACTGAAAAGGTGCAGGGCATCTTCTACTTTTGTTTTGGGGTCTCTCAAATGTCGTGATCTCTCCGCTTCCTTGCTCCCCGCGAGTCGTGACTTCTCCGCTACCACGCTATGAGCTCCCCCGTGGTACCCAGCGTGCGGAAAAGACGGCGTGAACAGAAAGGGCGCGTCATCTTGCTGCAACTCTGAAAGGAATGCAGAAAACAAACGATGTTCCTCGTGCTCGGAAGAGACCGCAGAACCGCACGAAGTCGAAGACCCTGATATGCCAGAGGAAGTCGGCGACGAGGGTAAAGATATAGAAGACGACGCATGAGGAAGTAAACAACGGGGGGAGACTGCAGAAGCTGAAGGTGCAGAAGATGAGGACGATGAGAGAACGGTGATTCCAGGAAGAACAGGACAAGTCCGCCCTTCGAAAGTTACAGCAGACGCGGAATGGGAAGAAGATCGAGAATGACAGAGAGAGGTTGCAAATGAACAAGATGACGCATTAGGAGCCTCCAAAAAGTCATCAAAACCACCAAAGCGGATCTTCTCAAGAGCATCTCGCCAGGCCCCACGAGTCCAACCAGAGGGAGGGTTTGCCGCTTCCTCAACATAGGATTTGAGGGAAAAGCCCGGCCCTGAGGACGGCGGCAAATTCGAAATTGTGGAAACGTCTAGAGAGTTCTTCTCCTGCCTCGAGACCTCCTCCTCCCCACCCTCTTTCTTCCCGTTCATCCACACGTCTTCTTCTCCATCAACCCTCCGGCGTTCTTCATCTCTCTCAGTGTTTCCCGTACTTTGGTCGGCTGTCTCATCCTCCGGATCCTGTTCCAGGGGAACCCGGGTGGCGTCGAGATACGACAATGCTAGCACCGGATCGGGAGACACCCAGAAAGAAAAAAACAGTCCGTCTTGTTCAGTATCCCAGTCAGCACTCTCTTCGGAAATCTTTATCCCTCTTGCACTGCCTCCTTCCTCAGAGGTAGTGGCCCCTACTTGGGTTCCTCCGTATCCCTGGTGCTCCTCAGACTCACCAGGTGTCCGTGAGTCCGTCTGACCTTGTCGTGCTAGGTAGCCCGAACGGAGAGAAGCAAGCTGGTCAACCAAGTGCTTTCTTCGATACTCTTTTGATACAGACGGAAATGCATAGTGCTCATAATCCATTTCTTCTTTAGTCCAGTCCGACCAAAAATCCACCTGCTTTATTCCTCTCTCTTCCTGTCGCCGACCTGTTTTTCTCGCACCCAAGAACGAACTGACGCTACCGAACTCGCTTTCCTCATCGTCGTCACTCTCTTCTTCTTCATGATCCCGATCAAGCACGATGACCGCGCGGTCACGTCTCCTTGTAGAGACCCTCTCGCGAGGTCCTTCGTCGGGCACCGTATTCTTTCCACGATCAACAGAGACGCTTGTATGCTGATCTTCCTTCGAAAGCCTGGCCTTTTCATCGATTTTAAAGTAAAACTCCGCATCGAGTTCTCCGTCTGCCAAAACGGCTGGAGTGCTTCCAGCCCTCCCCGCTCCTCCTGTCACTCTCCCGTACTGCGGTCGCCTGTCATATCCTTCCTTTTCTGCTTGTATCCAGTCAACAGCCTGATGGCTTCTCCGTCTTCGTGCAGTCTCACGTTCTTGTCGAGCTCCGAAGAACAAATTAGCTGGACTGGACCACGGGAAGCTGCCAAATGGAAAGTCAACAGGAGCTGGACTCTTAGTGCTCGGCAATGGAATTCTCAAGGTGTAGTCGGAAGAACAATGGATAACAGAAGGCGGAGTACCCGATGCCGGTGCGCTCTCCTGAGCCGACGAAGGAGCAGCACGCTGTAGAAGAAGGCCCCACCGAGCCCGGGCCTCAGCGGACGGATTCACCTCGGTCGAAACAACAAGAGGCGCAGTTCTTGTCTTGCAATCTTCCAGGTGATACCTTGAGAGACCGGGTTCCCCAAAAGAACTCTCACGAGATGAAGCCTCGAGACGCAAGCTGCTCTTTCTCGATGTCCATGCCGTCTCTGTCTGTTCCCCCGGAGTCGAATTCCTCCGTGCAGCAACACTGGTGGAGAGCTCTGTACTTCCTGCAGATGAACTCACTGGGTCAGGCCTGTCCTCACCAACATCTGGTGACTGCGCTTCTCGAGCTCGAAGGGTTGAGACAGTACCTATAACGTCGTTCTCGTTTGTGGCTAATTCTTCCGCGATGTCGCAAGCAGCTGCTGGGAGAACCTCCTTCCGGCCTCCTCTTTCGCTCCATTGTTGCCGATTGTCCAAATTTGAGGAGGCAGGACCGACACCGCTATCTGCCAACGGACGATAACACCAAAACGCTGGACCAGTCAGCGGGCAAACACTTTCAGCGTGTATGGACGTTCTCGGAGGGGTTCCTTCACTCTTAGAGAGCTCACCCCGGACTGCGGCAGGTCGCCGAGATGCCAGCAGCCCGTCTTCGGTGAGTGACGGATCAAAGGAACTAGCAGGCGAGCGAGACTCCGACTTTTCCTCTCGTCGTCCGGCCTTCACTCCGCTGTCCCTAGAGAAGCGTCCTTCCCCAACTGGCAGGTCACCATCGTTACTGCTAGAGGTATCCTGGACACCCAAGAACCCTGCTGAATTTCTCTCTGAGCGACTTGAAGAGTTACCGGTAGTCGGAGACTTCGTATTGTCGGACGTGATTACCTTGCCCGTCTCGGACACAGGACGTGCACAGTCCGTGCTGATTTCCTGAGCACTGCCGGATGCCTGAATGGATGGCTCCTTCCCAGAATGCCGGTAGGGTGAGCGTGAGAGATCCACGCGTGAGCCGCCAACATCAGCTTGAGAAGAAAACGTTGTGGATGAGGAAGCACTAGAGTGCGGATTAGTGTTCCCTACAGCTTCCATTTCGTAGATGGGACATTTCGAAAAATCAGCACCAACAGGGTTACCAAGAGATATTCCTTCCCGCCCGCCCGACAACAGAGGTACAGAGGTTTGACTGCCTCCACTGCGATCCTTTTTGTCTTGTCTCGCTGTAGCACTCCTACCAGAACCTAGTTCTGTGTGGCAATGTTTCTCGTTGTCTTCACTCTGAAGGGGAGCGGCAGCGTTCACCGCGTACCGGGGTTCACGAAGCCCACTAGGGATGCAGCGGCTGCGATCAAGAGGGCTCTCCCTATTTTCCTGCTGGTGAGGGATATTGACTTCAACCGCGTTCTCTGCAGCACTTCGCTCGGAGAAGTTCTCCCTACTAGAATTCCGAGACAGGGTCCTGTCAAAATAACGTGGACGTGAATAGGGGGCATTACTTTCATAAAACAAAGTAGAACCGGAAGCTTCTGCTGTTGACTGGATCGCGAATGCTAGGTCTTCTCGGAAAGCAACGGAGCAGGAGAGTGTACCTTCGCCAAAAGGTATTGAAAACGCCGGTACGTCGGAGAAGTTGTCCATTGTCTTCGCCTCTGAAGGCTCATGACAGTCTGCTGGTGTCTGCGGACTCTTGGCAGACCGCCTACTTTGGTCTAAGAGAGAACCAGCGGCACCCTCAGAGGATTCCTGAGGACTTCTTCTGCTCGCTAATCGCTTCCCACCGTAGCACGCTTCAGAAGCTGCTGATTCACTTCTGCGAAAACAGGAAGGCCGACACTCTGCCACCGACTGTTGTGTGGTCTGTCGCCTTGGCTGTCCAAGGCTGGGAATGAGAGACGCTGCCACGCGCGCGGGTGTGACGTTCCCCTCGGCGAAGATCCCGCGCTGCTGTTGCATAGTGACATGGAAGTCGGGTGTAGAAGCAGAAGCGTACGCAGCTAGAGGTGTGCTGTTCTCAAAAAGAGAGAGGCAAGGGCGTCCTTTATTTTCTGCATAGGGGTTTGGGAAAGAAACATTTACAGAAGCCTCCAGCTTCCAGGATGGTGGTGTGCTCTGCAAAAAGCAAGACCGAGAGGAAAAACTTCCGCACTCCTGCGAGTGAGCAGAGAACAACGGAGGAGCCTTGGAATCTAGAGCATTACCGTACGGGAAGACGGAACACCAAGACGAAGCTTCCTCAGACACAGGGTGTTGAGCGTACGAGTCACAATGTTCGCGCCTCGGAGAGGCGGACACGTTGTCAAGTCTTGTAGGCGACGCAGTACGGGAGTCGCGCAGATTTGTCCCACCTACAGATACCCGATCCGCAGAAGGACGAAAAGGCTGCTGGGGTGAGGCCAGTGGAGGAAGAGGAGAATCAGCAACAGGACAGGAGTGGGATGTCGGGGGCAACGCACAGAAGTCCTCTTCCTTAAACAACGTTCTCGGGGACTCCCTGATATTAGCCATCAACAGCATCTCTCCGGATGCTACCTTCATCCTCTCTACGTTTTCCTCGCGCGGCGTCACCGACCCTGCCTGCCGTCTCTGTTCGGCTCTCCGGTGGACGCCCTCATGGGGGCCCTCCTCCAAAGTAAGGGAGGAAAGAACAATAGAATCTTCTCCGTCCTGCCCTGGTGGGAAGAGAAGCGAGGTCGCAGAGGCAAGTGCTGAATATGTTGGCAGGAAGTGCGCGAAGACCAGAAATGCTCGAAAGGCTGTAGAGAGATTCCGATGAAGAATTTCAGATTGGATAGGATACCGGTTGCACTGATTCGAAGCAATACCAGGCGCCGTACCGTGTAAAGATGGGAGCGAAAACGAGAAACGCCACCTTTCCAGCAGCACGCAGAGGTACGTTTTTTCTTCGGCTCCTCGGTACTCTGCTGTGCGTGTCTTTGGATCCATCACCAAGGTCGAGTTGCGAATGTCACTAGCAGAATGCCCGAAACAAAGCGGATCAGGACAAGAAGAGGAGACGCGCTCCTTAGAGGCAGAGTGACCCGTGGGCATGTCGGACTTGGACAAAGAATGTAATACAGGGAAGGAAGCACAGAAAGGTTGTTTCGGAGAAGGCTGAGCTGCGCTGATGCTATCGGACAATGGATACATTTCGCTCTGCGGGTAGAAAGTAATGTCACTCTCACAAGACATAAGAGCATTTGAAGCAGCCGAAATCGGAAGATACAGGAAAACGTCGACTGTGAAGGAGAACGGCGACGAATACGGAGGAGAGAGGACAGGGGAAGCCAGAAGAGATGACCGGAGCGAAGGGATCCGTGAAAGAGGGATACCGAAGGAAGGAACGGGCGGAACTGAGACACCGGAGGAGGATGAGACTCCAGGAGAGAAAGAAGACGAAGAGAAGCGAGGAATGCTGGACAGGAACGAGGGTTCTGCGGGGGCGATGGAAAGGAAAGACGGTGCTTGGGAAGAGAGGTGAGGAGGCTCAAAAATGGGTCGAGATATGCCTCGAGAGGGCGGTGACAGCCGAGAGACTAGAACAGCCTCAACGGCAGAGAGCAGCCATTCACTATAGGTATCGGGGGGACGGGGCTCATCCCCCCCTGGCGGCGACAACATGATTCGTACTGCGGCCACGTCCAAAAAGAACTGCTGAAAGGTTTCTTAGTGGAGCGGTGTGAGTGCTTTCTGCAAAGTTGCCCGTGAAACGCCGGAACCAGTCCGACAGCCCCATCTTCCCCGGTGAACGAGCTGACCTTGCATGGCTGGGGTAGCACACCGAACTCTTCGATGCTGCGTCACATACAGGAACAACCCCATTTCAAGCTACCTGCTCACTACTTGACTAAGCTTTGAAGGAAAGGGCAAACCGATGTAAGTAGGCACCGCGAGAAAGGTCGGAACAACGGAAGTGGAGAGGCAGCTAGGAATCGGGGCGAAAAGTGAGGCCCAGACAGCAAAACGCACAAGTCATTTCCGAGAAAGCAATAAAAGACAAGCAGGAATGGTAAGGCGAAGCTTGAGCTCACAAAGCGGACACCAAAACTACGGCATGATTGTCAAGCGAAGTTGGCGACCGCTGCTCGTGGAGAGTTCGACTTGTCGAGAAGTGAGACCCTGAAGCAGTACAGCTAGCTTGAAAGCCGCCTCATGACAGACTGCTGTGCTCAGGTACCCTGGTTCTCTCGTTCGAAGAATTCTGTCTCGCGGATCCCTTCTACGCTTCCCAAGTGCGGAGCCATAGCTGGAGACCAAACAGGAGACTAGGGGTCCCCCCAGGAAACACGGCGAAGAACGAACGCCGTATCGACCCAGATTCCAGAGAGACGGAGGCCACGACGTGGTGTCAAGATCGTGAATGGTTGGAGCACAGTAGGGTTACTTCTGTTGGAGTAGATGGCTATTGTCAGGATGACACACTCTCACCTACGCGCGGACAAAAAGAGAGGCTGCAGCACACCTCGCACAACGCCGCCGGGTTCCAGTACCCGTGCGAGACAGGAACCGCCCCGTCGGCGGACTTATTCCTAGAAGGCTCGCGTCACCTTTGGATACAGGAAGCTAGAGAAGGCGAAGGCTTGTCTCTTGGTTGGATAGAAAAGCAGAGATGACGCAGGCCCATCGTCTTCTAGTCAATGTGGAGCGGCACAGCGGCGTGGTGCGGATCGCAGTGTGCAGCAGTTGCCCCTGCCCGTACCGTAGCAAATAACCTATGAGCCTGACAGGAGGTGGAAGGTCTACTTTACTCCGTCGGGCTGTGGGAAGCTCGGAGCACAAATCAGGGATTAAAAGCATAGTGGGTACTCTGACACTGCCGAGGAAAGTCACAGGTCTCAGAGTGTGAAGCCGGCCGTAGCTACTGCTGCTATGGAAGACCGCGCTGGCCGTGAAAATCTCCAATAGTTCCGCACAGCTCCTCAGGTCTCCCGCTAGAGAGCCTGCCTCGCGTGATACCTCCTCGTGACCGACTCTCCGTTTAGGACTCCCGGGCTAAGTTACTAGCTCGGGAGAGCCGTCTGGTTTGTCTTTTTCCCTCAGACTCCACGGCCTGACACACCCCTACTGGGAGACGCGAGTGCGGTCGGACCTTGTTCGCTGATCTAGTTGTACGTCATCTACGCATTTGCACCCGGGAATTTCTTCCGGCTCAGCCCCTACTTTGTAGTACTCGCTCCGGCATTCACGCTAGGGCTCCGGACAGTAAGTCGCCTGACCGGTCGCACATGTGTCACACAAAATCAAGTAAGACCGCGGCGGGCGGCCGGTGTCCAAAAGGAGAGACAAGGATAGAAGAAGTCCCAACCGTCCAAAAGAAGAAGAAAAACGTAGTAAGCGAGAGTAATATCGTGACAACGGAGCGGCTCTGCTGGCTCGGCTAGAATGATAAAAACGTCCTTCTTATGATGTGTCCACTGGTAGTTCACTGTCGACAGAGTGAAGGTGGTGACAGCAATGTTCTCGAGAGTCTCGATGAACGGGAGAGTTTATCTTTTGTTACATTTCGGCCTCTAGTTGGCACTGTTTTCTTCGACGCCGACGAGAGGAAACATGTGAAGAATGCCCACTGTTAAAGCGTGTCACTCGGCGGTTGACGCCGAACTTTGGGATCCCGAGTGCAACAGGATTTTTTGAGTCCGGATGACACAACCAACTTCCCAGCTGTCTCCAAAATTCCTTTTCGACCAGGAAGTGGTCTTGGGGCGTTGTTTGCTGGGCTTTCTCCCAGCTGTTGAGGCGAGCTTCCGCATTCGAGCCTTTGAGCTTTCACGCCTCCCGAGCGCGTACAGTAAAGGCGCAACCGGCCGTCTGGCAATTCCTCAGGACTCCGACAACCGTACAGTACTTTCTGTAATAGCATCCTGGGGATTACGCTGTAGCCCCGAGTGCGTCATGTTCACCCTATTCGTCAGACCTCAACCTCCTCGGGGGCGCAAGACCTAGGTTCGTACCAATCCATGCCGGCTGAAACGTTTTCCCCCGACCTCAGCGACGACAGCCGTCAAAGGCTGACTTTTCTTTTGTTTCGCTCACGAAGACAAGTTACGACCAGACTGCTAGTAGAATGTTGCCGAGCTGCCGGGACGTGAGAGAAGCAAGGCCGATGATTTGAGCATCGTTGGCACCAGCGGAGCGTACCCTTCTCGAAGTGCAAGCGGTAGAGCAGCAAAACTACGATGGTGCTCAGTAGTATGGTGGTGAATGGACACAAATTTGGACCTCCTCGGCTTTAAGAGTGACAACTCACAGAATCCCCGAAAACATACGCCGGCACATTGTTGAGGGCACTAACTGTTTGTCTGTCGGTCTCGCCACGTGTTAACACGTACGACCGGTTAACTGCGTTAAGTGCTGAGACTGCAGCCGATGTCCTGAAGGACTTGGACACTGTGTCGCATACAAACCTGTATACCGTTGAGTTTGAGAATACTCCGGACTTCGAAACAAATCGGAACGGTCCTCATCGACTCGAGGCTTCCGCCGGAGCTTTCCGTGTCTCCGTGTCAATGAGTCGCTGACACACCAGGAGGTATTTCACGCTCCATAGTTACTTCGACCGCGGAACATCGACGCGACCTGGGCACGTCGTTAGCACCTCGGCGTCAGTATCGGTGATCAGAACAGTATGCTCGAACTGAGCGCTCCTGGACACACGGCACACCATGGGTTCCTGGGTTTCAGGTTGTGCCTTCTCGCTTCAGAAGCATACTTCCTACGCAATCTCGGCCGATATAGACACAGCACCACTGGGCTGGGTGAGCATAAGACAGAGAAGTGGAAACGAACGGCTGACTATCTGATCGGAAGAAGGAACCGCCACTTAGGTGCCTTCGTCGGCCGTGCGAGCACAAAGGGAGCCCACATCACAGTGCAGCTATCAAGTCAGCTCCGTCGTTAATGTGTCGCTTCCGCCTCCTTGCAGACTCCGAGCGAACTCAGAACTGATGCAACTCATAACAGGACGCTTTCCCTATGCAACAGTATAAAGCCAAAGCATCCGCAAAGAAATTCAGAGGAACGCCATGCGCCGGCTGTCTCACTGCCAATCTCGTCAGCTGAGTCGGCGGGCCTCGTTCTGTCGTCCTAGTGAACTACTGACAAAAGTCAACCGTCTCCGAGCAGGGGGACGGGTGGGAGAGCAACAACGCTGCTCACCTCACATGGAAGACACCCCTTCGTCGTGGAGATACCAATTTCTGCACGTCTGAAGGGCGCTTCGGGCTACGCATCCCTACTGTCCCTCACACATACGGAGCTGGGTATTTGCTCTGTCAACAAAGGGAGCCCAGGTACGGCTGGCAGCAAAACGAATCTGTCGACAGTGCAAGAATGCCTGCTCAGTGTCCCAGCGGGAAGATGCTCCGCGTCCGAGTACAGGTGACCGTCATCAAAACGCGTAAGCTCCATACTGACTTACGGACTTCCATCTGTCGCCTGGACGGTCCATTTGTCGGGCCAGATGAAGAAATCGGTGCCGCCGCTGCAGACGACAGGCTCGATCGTGAAACACATGCCCGGAAGCATCCGCCCCGGCATACTGTTTGGCGTGTGGAGAATCTAAACAGGACACACAACGACACGCAGCAAGGACGTGGCAATCAGCAGCTGCTCTCTGTTCAGCAGGGAGCGAGTCGAAAAAGGCAAGCATTCTTGTTTCTACATAGTCGCGTGTATCCGAGCGAAGCCGCTCTGCCGGTACTTCACACGAATAGAAATCACCTGGGCGGCCAGGTGCGAGATGAAGCTTCCGTGCAGATGACTCGAAGAGCGGCCTCAGACGCGGGATTCGAAACTTGGAGCCGTACACTTGACACCCGATTTGAACAGGGGCTATACTGAGTACACGGGGGAAACCGTCTGTCTAATTCCCTCTCCTAGCAGCACGATCCCGTAGATGACGTACGAAGGGTTCTTCATGGAAGTTCCGCCCGATTCCATGTCCGCAGAAGTACGGAATCGTCCGGTAGCCTTCCTTTCTGAGGTAGTTCTCAATCGTCTCTCCGATCACGCTGAGTCTGAAGAACGGCGCACAGAGAAAGAACCACACGAGATACGACGGGTACACCTTTGAAGAAAACAGGATTTAAAACATCTTCCGTCTTCTTGCAAAACTCGAGCTCTGGCAGTACCACAAATGTCCCCAAAGTCACAGAGACCAGAAGCGTTGCCGAGTGCGAGATCGCAAGCAACGGTGAACCACGGCCGGCGTTCTATCCGACCACTACTGAACGCACATGCAGAGAAGTCAAAACCACAGGTGCGTCCGTCTGCGAAGAAAAGGCCGTACTGGACATAACGCCGCGGCAACGCGTGTCGAAAGAAGCTGGACCTCCACAGGCGCTTTGAGTAACAGTTGACTGAGGAACGCCGACCTCTACCGAAGCAAGTGCGAGCAATCAGGTGAGGAGATTACCTTCTTCCCGGTTTACAAGCCCTGACTCCCTCGATCACCGCTTCTTGCGCTGTGCTCAATAACCGCTTGAGCGCAGGTGTGAGAGAGTCTTCTCCTCCGATCGCCACCGTGCGGGCGCAGTCCCCGTGAAAGCCATCCACGAAGCACGAAACGTCAATGCTGCAAATGCTGCCCCTTTGCAAAGGGTTGTCGTCTGGAATGCCTGTCGTACAGCAGAAGCAGAACACTGCTGCAATTGTCATTCGAAAAATTTGCTTTAAGGCCGTATTCCAGAGCCCAGTTACCGTCCCGTACACGTTTAATCACAGACAGTATGTGAACGGGTGCGCAGTTGAAAGAAGGGAACTCTTTTGAGCCCTGAACAGCTGCAGCCTCTTGTGCCTGCTATGATGGAGTACTTACGGACCGTCTGCACGAGCCCCCAGACCTACCCCCAGTAGTCACGGCACCCCCTTCTGACTAGAACTGTTACCTATACCACGGTAGGGAGGCTCCGACACACTCAGCTCACTAATGCAAATTCCGAGAGCTTGAAAGACAGGAGTGGTATGCCCTGGACTGGGGAAGCTTCCCGTCTCCATTTCAATATATGTTTGTCTTACGACCCGCATCAAACCCGCCCAGCGCCCCTATAGACAATCCCCAGAGAAGCCAGAATGCATTAAGGTTGGTTCAACAAGTCAAAGTCTAGCCAGAAAGGGCGACCGAAGGGACTCAACGTTGACTTTTTTACGTGACGATCGATTTAAGATTTAGAATATAAAAAGAATTACATTTTAAAATTGTGTCCAAGTCTAGTTTACATGCGCCTGTAATCTGGAGCTAAAATCCATTTTGAGAAAAATGTTGGGTAACTGGGAAAGCCAGTGTAGAATCCATGTTCTCCGGGATGATAGTACCAGAAGGCCCGAAAATCAACACCCTTCTAGCCGTGCAGCGTGTGCGTTCATACTTGCAGCTGAAATACGACGCCTCCCCGAACGATCTTGTAAACAGGAAGAGTGAGCACGAAATAAGTTCTGCCGGCCTCTGCACAAGAAGGGACCACCTACTCCTTATCTCGTGTAGTCACATAGAAACCCGGTCTGACGTAAGCCCACCGCTCCGGCTTCCCCTCTCCGATTTCTCACGAGTGCCACCCGTACCATGGCATATGATCTCGTTTGTTGATGTGCACACACTCTTGGGAAAGTCACTGTACAGCAGAGGCGACGGGTATGCTCCACGTGCGATCGTAGCTTCATGCACCACCTGGTCAATTGCCTCGGTCGTAAGGAGAGGCCCGCCTGGGTCCCCCGTACTGTCTTGGACATAATCCACGGCGATCTGCAACACTTCAGCCGCGACTTCACAGGCCCGTCGCACGCCTGCGACAAAGAAGTCACCGAAGAAAAAACGAGGGACATGTAGAAAGCTGTCACGAGCTCAGAAGAGAAGAGAGACACCCGTGTGCTTCGACAGAAAAGAGACGAGAGTGGAAATCATCGGGACAGTGGTAGAGGACACACCAGCTGAGATACTCCACGCGTGAAGGTAGCAAACTGGCAGCACCTGAGCGCGCATGGTGTGGTGGCGCCATTTCAGGCGACTAGCGCACCGGCCTCTTCCGCTCGCGTCGCAGCTAGCCTTGTCGCACTCAGTGGTAGCCTGAGCCGCTTCCCCGGAGTGCGCTCTGTGCACCTGTCTTCCTTGCTTAATCTCTGCCTTCACTTCTGCACTGAAAAGTGCCTGTCATCTTGCATCTGCGAGCGCACCAGTGTGTTCTACCAGAGGCGGAGAAATTGACTGAAGAGTGCATCACAGCTCAGAACCTCGCACCTTCAATTTCCTTGGCCGGCTTGACCCACTCCATCTCCTTCTCTGTGACGGGAAGGAAGGGTTCCAGCCGTTGGCGCATCTCCCCTTCACAGGCTCGCCTTAGCCGTAGTTCCTCATTCTCAATCGCCGCTCTTTTAGCGTCTGCCAGCTTGGGGTCTGCAATACCGTAGGGAGGCCGCGGAATGTGGGCAGGGACCTTGCGTGTAGGAGACACGTGACCTTTCACGACGCGGGGAAGGGCCGTGCAGATATGCTCAGAAGAGGCACATGACGGCACGGCAGACGTGGGTCTGGAGCACGACGACCCGGAAAAGAAAGAGGTGCCGGGTGAAGGAAAGAGCTTCATGAAAGAGGGAACACTTGGAAAGGTCGAAAAAAAGCGCAGCGCAGTAGAAGGAAGGGCGCGTGCCGGCGTTGAGGCGGGCCGGTGACGGGCAGCTTTGCAACTTCCTCTCCCCAGAGATGGGGTCCGGGGTAGCGTGTGGCTTTCCATGCAGCGTCTCAGCTTGCATCCTTCAACGAAAGCCGGAGGTGGATATGAGCTCTGTTTTCTCCATGCTGCTGGCGTTCCCTGCCCGAATAAAGCTGGAGTGGAGCTTTGGGACATCCCAGAACTAGAAGCTCTCCCATGGTCTCGCTGAATGGAACAACTGGGCAGAATGCTCTGGCACGCATTGTTCTCTCTAGGCGAACGGAGCTGAGACCCGCCACGCCTCACGGTCTGCAGTGGCGGCCGGCAAATACCTTGAGAGAAGCTGAGGGTTGGAAAAAGCAATGGAGAGAGCAACGCGGTAAAATGAGACTCAGGGCGGCTCGGCTTGATGCCAGATGAAAGGCGGGGACGGAGGGAAGCAAAGCCAGACGGCGGAGAGGGCGAAAGTTGGAAACTCAGCTTGCTTCCTCTGTTAGATCGACTGCATGGCGCGGTGGCTGCACGGGTAATTAGGCCAGAGGCAGTCCACAAGGTGGCGAACAGAGTCAACAGGTGACGCCGCGAAACCAGCTTGCCATTTGGCTTCCTTTCTGGAGGAGAAAAGCTGCCCTGCTGCTGAAGCAAAGAAGCACACCTGTCAGCGGCGAAAGCCGGGAAAGATCTCATCGGTCTGCGCTTCCCCAGGAAGCCTTTCGGCGTTAGCGCGTCGGCACCCCTTTCATCCCGGTATTCTTCTCGCTCTGTCCTTCTCGTGCAGGTGTTGAACTGATTTCCATCTTGCACTGTTTCTGCTATATCCCTAGTCCCAGCCTTTTTGACCAAGATACTGGGACGCAGCGCTCTCCGTCTGGCAAGTGTCTTGTCCACACAAAGCGCTTCAGGGAACGCATGAGGAGATCGATGCTGGCCGCTCTCTGGGGTCTCTGATAAAGCAGGATATCTTTTCTCCTGGACTCGGAAAGTGTGACGGACTTCCATTCTCCCGGGGCTGGAACCAACGGAGCGGCAGCGGAGAAAATTCCGACTGATAGTTCTCCTGGGAGGGTAACCAAACCAGTCGGAAGTTGGACGTAAGGCGCCCACTTCATAGAGGATAAACGCACGAGGACGCGAGTGACCTTCTCTTCCTGCGTCCGGGGTGCCTCTACTTTGAAGAGCTGTTTGCAAGCAGACACACTTGGCTGCACACCTGACGGTTAGAGTACATGAAGACATACATGTTACGTCCAGATGTCCACCATTCAAGAACACACGATCCACCATCCATTTCCTGCAAAAGGCAATACAACTACAATTTTTTGTAAACCGCGGTAAAAACCAGTGTGATGCGTTTTGAATGGGGACGCATGAAGGGGTAGGTGCGTCTAACTTGCGACCGCAAACCTGTGCGGGCGTACTTTGGAGAATCAGGGGGCTCCTCCTGCGTGCTCATACCATACAAGCGAAAACCACACTAACTTGGAGCTCAGACACATCGGCGACCGTGGTGCGGTTGTGCTGGGACGTAGCGGTGTTCATCCCCTCAGGGGCTGCAACGTCGGAGAAGCCCATCTATGTACTTCCATCCCTGAAGCAGATGTGCAGGAGTGTCCACGGAGAAGGAAATGCCCAGGGGAATTGAGCGGCGCCGTCACTGCCACGCGCAAGAAACAGGGGGGGTTCAACACGGACCGTGCGTTGTCTCATTTGGCACTGGTATTCAGGGAACAAAGCCGACGAAGAAACAGTGCCGCTGTGTCATATTTAGGTTTCGGCATTGTCACACTAACGGACCAGAAAGGCGAGAGCACATCACGAAAGCGGATGACGACTGCCTGATCAAGGAGCTCCTCCTTGAAAGGGAACGCAGAAGAGAAGCGGTACGCAGCAACAAAATCGAGCACGGAAAGGATCCTGTGATGGTGAGTGGTTGCACACCTTCGCGATTTTTCCTCCCTGCCATCGTAGCTTTCTCCTGCTGGAAAGTGAAGGGTGGCTGGCTGGCAAGTTGCTAACTGCAGGGCAGAAAATAGCGCGTTCGGGAGCTCCGAGTATGGATGAATGACATAGAACGTAGATGTCTCCGTCGGATTCAAGCCTCTCCGAAATGACAAACGAACGTACAAGGTCCGCAGTCCACTTCCTAGTTTTCACCCGTACACTCACGGAAGTCAGTCTTTCGTGTTCTGCAACGAATGACCGCAGAAGACCCGGCAGGCGGTACACGCAAGCGGAGTTTTTGCGGGGCTGGCTTCTGTCTCGTAGTCGCAAGCGCGCGTTGCCGCGGTAGAAAGCACCGCTTCCAGAAGAGACAGTCCGCTTCGGTGTAAGGAACCTGCGGAACGCATGGGGAAACACAGTGAGGTGCTCAAGAGTGCGAAGTGCAAAAGCTGGTGGCTCTCGGATGATGACAATATTGACTAACTGAGATCAACTTGCGCTGTGCTGACACCTGCGCGGACCCGGCTGACCCACACATGCGTGCGGATTGGAAGCTCTCCAGCTCTTAGAGCGATCGTGTATCTCTTCACGAGTAGCTCATGGGAAGGAAGTCTCCCTTCCTGCACTAGCGACGGGACGAGTGAACAAGGGTACGGCGAGTCTGGGAGGAGGGTATAAAAAAACCCGATGATAGCTGGCTGTGTAAGCGCTAGGTCAACTGCGGATTGTTCCCGTATTTGGAAATCGAGACTACCGACTTCGCACTAGCCTTGTCGGTTCAACGCGACGACCTCGAAACACGGGTTGCGTTCCGGCCACACCACCGCCACCGGCACGCAGTACGAACCTGTTAGCTCCACCGACATAATGTGATGGCCACACGTGGGTTTCTGTACCCACACGGGGGCTTAAGAGAATTGAGTTTCGTTCACGGAAAACGCATTGTCTCTCCGTCTCGAGAAAACTAAGGTTCTGTTATCCCCACGCACGAAGCCGAACCGTACACACTTCGTTCTCCCTGCTTCCTCAAAGCTCCAATAACAAGAAAAGGCCCCTAAAGAAAGAAAAAAAAAACCTTTTATCTCTCCTGTGTGTGCTGCCCGCCCGGACGACAGCGGCAGCAACGCG
>NW_027154010.1:0-243 GCF_002600585.1 Cystoisospora suis
TCCGGCCGTTCTCGGTTTCCTTCGGTTCCGTCCTTCTTCGTCGTTCGCCATGGACGTTCTCGGTTTCCCAAACCCCCGAGAATTACGTCTTCGCCGTTTGCGCCGGGGTCGCGCGGGTGGCGCGGGAGAATTCGTGCATCCTGACGTGCGGCCGTTGTATGACGTTCCGGTCCGCGATCTCGACTGTGTCGGTTGGCCTTGCAACGTGGAGACTATCCGTGATGCCGAAGATCCTCTGATCCG
>NW_027154011.1:0-225 GCF_002600585.1 Cystoisospora suis
TCATGCAACTATGTGCGATGTGAACTACGCAGCCAGAAGTGATGCACTCTGCGCTGTCGTTAATCCTGCTGAAAGATGTAGGGAGTGCTGGGGACAGCACAACGCTTTTTCAGCAGGGGGTGGGACCGTGTCGATAAGAGAGCAGCCAACGATTCAAACAGTTCGAATCGAGCGAGCAAACAGGCCAGAGTCTGAACTTGTTGGTGAGGAAACGATCCGTCACCT
>NW_027154012.1:0-8729 GCF_002600585.1 Cystoisospora suis
GGGTAATCACTTTCGGCCGGCATGTCACGCACAGCACAGTGTGATGCCGCGAGGGTAAGCCCCTGTCGCGATTTGGGGCACTGGCGAACCTCAGACATATGTGGTGGGCGCCGGCACCGTACAGCGTTCACCACACCCCCATGTCGCGACCCTGACGCTGACTTTTAAACGACAACGCCTCACTCCGACACCCCAGCCTCTGTGGTTGCTGCACATTGTAGCTACAATATCATCCGTACGCCGTCGCGCGTTCTGCCTGGGCGCTGTGCCAAGCACGAGACGCGGTGGTCTCCTGCCGGGGTCGCGAGCAGCTCACCCCAGCGCGCGGGAAGTAGCAGAGGGAAGGGGAGCCTCAAGAAGCTTTTTAGCTTCGTCGACTGAGCAATCACGACGAAGACCACAAGTGCCCCAACATGCAATACAGCGGTCGATGAGCAGGCCGGGATGTGTACGGCGGCTCGCTGTCACTCAAGCGCAGGATCGCCCTCCCTCTCCGTTCTGCTGCCGACCTCTGCTGCCCACCTGAGGACTTGGCGACCAAGGCATGCCTCAGCCCAGCAGGGTAATGGTCATCTGTTCAAAGTTGTCGGAGCGCAACCGCTTCGCGTTATCATCTGGATACTTCAGTCATTGAAGCACTCCACCTCGCAGTAGCAAGCATGTTTGATGGTCTGCTCACCACCACCGCGCGGTCTTCAACGGTACCAGGGGGGATGCTCGGGAAATTCGCATGCCCCGTGTGACGGAGGGGAACACATGCATTGCCTGTCATCCCTAAGATGGGCGCGAGCACCTGCGGGAATAAAACACCTCTCACCTGCTGGTGAACAGCGAGGCCGGTTTGTGCAGGAGTTAACGATTCTCTGTTGCCGGCGTTTTGGCTTAGCGAGGGATCGAAGTATTCCACTATCTGACGGCAGCGGCGTACGCGGATCCAGGTGCTAGTGTTTCCCCCCGGAGCCGGCAGGTGGGTCGCTGCAGAGCGGCCGCTATCAGTCTTGCTGACCTTGCCAGCCTCCAAGAGGACACACGAAGCGCGACCGCGGCTACGATTCTCTCTTTTGCCCAGGGGCTTGACCTCCCTGTCTTTTTCTTCGGGCTCCCCAAGTCGGCTCACCCCGCCGAGTGCGCGACCGCGGCTACGATTCTCTCTTTTGCCCAGGGGCTTGTCCACCCTGTCTTTTTCTTCAGGCTCCCCAGGTCGGCTCACCTCGCCTGCGACACTCGGCGGGGGAACCACGTTTTGACGCCCATCGCTGTTTAGAGTGATTCGTTCTCTTCGCCAGCGGATCAAAACCTGGAGCGGGAGAGGCCGGTTGAGCATATACACGCGGGCCAGCATCAAAACATTCACTCACGAAGAATCTGTGCGGTTTGTACCGGTGATACCTCCACAGTCCGCGGGCGCAGCATGCCAAACTCTGTTCAGGAATCGCGGCGGTCGGAGGAAAGTCGACTAGCACAGAAGGTGGCTGCCGGCAGCACCTGTTCACTACAGGGGTGGCCCGCTGCCCGATGCAGTGCGCGAAATGAGGAGGGGGACACTCGCGCTGTCGTCGTCATCGGCGCGCAGTGGGGGGATGAAGGAAAAGGCAAACTTGTCGATATTTTGTCTGCAAGCGCGGACATGTGCGCGAGGTTCAACGGCGGTCACAACGCTGGGCACACGCTGATGGTCGACGGCGCAAAGTACAGTATGCACCTTCTGCCGTGTGGTATTCTCCACGACCATTCACTCAATGTTATCGGAAATGGCGTTGTGATACACTTGAAGTCCCTGCTCGATGAGCTTGAGTCAATTAAGACAGTCCAGCCCAACGCACTGAAGCGGCTTTTAATATCTTCGAGGGCACACCTGCTCTTCGATATCCATCAGCTGGTAGATGGACTCCAAGAGGAAACGAAAGCTAAGTCTGGAAGGGCAATCGGAACTACCCTGCGCGGCATTGGCCCCTGCTACGCTTCGAAAGCGTCGCGGATCGGCGTTCGCGCAGGTGACCTCCTCAACATCGAAATCTTCGAAATGAAGTACGTCCGTTTAGTTCATGAGCTAAAGCAGCGGTACGGAATCGCTTTTGATGAGGCTGATGAGCTGCGGCGGCACCGCCACTACGCCGCTCTCCTTCGAGAACAAATCGTTGACACCACATGGGCGGTCCACAAAGCACTTCGTGAGGGGAAACGGGTGTTGGTGGAAGGCGCAAACGCAGCGCTGCTAGATCTGGACTTTGGTACTTACCCATACGTGACTTCCTCGAGCGCGACAGTAGGCGGTGTTTGCACAGGCCTTGGTCTCCCTCCTCGCTCGATAGGTCTCTGTGTTGGCGTCGTGAAAGCTTACACTACACGTGTCGGAGAAGGGCCATTTCCCACCGAGTTGTGCGGTCCCATAGGCGCTCACTTGCGCGAAAAAGGTGCGGAGTATGGAACGACAACGGGTAGACCGCGTCGTTGTGGCTGGATTGATGTTCCCGCCTTGTTGTACGCCGCTCGCATAAATTCCTTCGATTGCTTAAATCTCACAAAGCTTGACGTTCTAACCGGGCTGGAGGAAATAAAGATTTGTGTCGCCTATAGGGACAGGGAGAAGCAGGAGTGTATGCCATTCTACTACTTTCCTTCTACGGTGGAAGAGTACGCCTATTTAGATCCAGTGTACGAGACGATGGCAGGCTGGACACAGAACCTGGAATCATGTAAGACACTGCGTGAGCTACCAGCCGCTGCCCAAGCCTATGTCGCGCGCCTCGAACAACTACTCTCTCTCCCCTGCTGTTGGATTGGAGTCGGTCCAGACCGATCACACACACTCACGACCTCTTTACCCGGAGAGGCTATTGTCCAGGTCTAGCGAGAACGTGGGTTTGTTTTCTCGATTGTTTCGAGTGTAACTTAGGTCGGCCGTGTCCCTTCGTGCCACAATACTCAGTTGTGGGAGTGTGCTTCGTCAGGCAGTTGTCACTATTTTTCCTCTTTGTATGCTGCGAAGGAACCAGCGTGCAATAGTTTGCAGTTGTACGGGTTTATATGGAACCGGACTGTTCTCCAAGCACGACAAGACCTCTGCACCGAGAAGCTCGGCGCCAGTAGCCGGCTAACAGACACGGCTAGTCGGAGGCTAGTGTACTGCGCGGTCGTGTCAGCCACCAATGTGTGGCAAGGCAGTTCTTGTCGAGTAGAGGCACGGGACCCTGTTGCCACACATAGACAGTTATTTCGCTATCGGGACTGTTGGGTTGCATCGCGGGGCCGGAGCTCAGGGGATTGAGGCTTGGTGATAAAAGCCTCTCGCGCCTGCGGCGTTCCAGCGTACGCGTCTCACTCGTGCGGTATGACTCAGGGCTTCGCGCGTGCCGTGACTATGCAGCCCAAGGGCCTCGAACACGGGATGTCGCCCCGCAAGGGTCTCGCGGGCGCAGGGTTACAGCACGAGAGTTTCAAATGCACAGTCTCCTGGTTCAGGCGTTTTCAAGGCGTAGTCTGACCACTGGTCGGCTACCCACACTGACATGAGTGTAGTGCGACGGAACAGTAAAGCGGGTCACAAGTCCCAACGGCCTGGCAGACTCAAGGGCGACCGAGACTCGCTGCTTGGCTAAAACGCGAAGGGCAGCAGCGAGCTTTTTACTTTCTCAATCTTAATCGACTGCATGGTTGTCCTTGTGCTCGAAGACAGGGTAACCGTAGCGGAGGTGACAAGGGACACTTGTCCGGTGGCCTGGATTACACAGAGGTCAGTCTACGGACAGGTTCCTTCACCTCGTGGAAATTTTTTACCTTGCTGTATTGACCGGCATTGAGCACCTCGTTGAGGATGAACGGGACGCCGTTGACGTAAAGGTTGTTGATTTGTGGCCCGCCACAAGGCGAACCGACTTCCACGGTCACCCGGTAGTCTCCATATCTGGAAAAGGTGTCACGCTGGTTGAGCAGTGCCGTCAGCGTCACGCGCTTACGATGGCATATCGATCGACCATGAGTTCGGATAGTTGCAGTCCACTTGTCCGTTGCACTTATCCGCTTCCGTGCAACTGGGCTCGGGGAAAGCTACGCCGCCGTTCGCAGACGACCCAGTCTGACACAGTGCAGGGTTTATTGCTATGGCCTCGTGTTCCCATCCGTAGAAGTAGTCCCCATGAGCTGCCTTGGGCGAACCGTCATCTGTCATTTAAGTTTGGGCTGACAAGGTGATAACGGTGTCGACAAGACGTGAACGTACCCAGTAAAAATCCAGCTGCGATGGGCTGGGAAGAACCTCCCCCGAAGACGATAGATACAGAATCCCTAACTTGCGTCACGGAGGGTGCCCCTGCCTGACAGAAAGGAGGTGTTTGTCCTTCTGTTGTGCATCCTGGCTCGGACATACCTTCACACACGGGGATCCGATAAACGCAAACGAGCCTCCCGTCGCTACAGGTGCCAACGGATCCCTCAGGGCTGCAACCGCATTCATGTCCTTCACCAATGGTCAGAGCTTTCGAGAGGTTTACCAGTGATTGTCGCTTTGACGGATCTTGTTACATGGGGCACAAGTTGGTATGTATGGTCGCCGGGTTGCACCGAGATCTTCTGCACCTCTCGTGTGCCTGGACCGTTCATAGAGCACTAGGGCAGTACGAAAGATTGGTCAGTCGTAACTACCTGGGAACTCGATAGCTATTTCGGTGGGCCACGACGCTGGGTCATCGAGAGGTTTGAACTGCGCGCAGCTTAGAAGTCATTTTATTGTAAAAAAGAACTGGAGTTCGTACTTGAACGGATGTGACTTCCACTGGCTTGGTGAATGTGACCATTATGTATTGTCCGAGTCCCTGGCCAGTAGCTGTTCGCCAGGCTCCGAAGGGCAGATCCAGATTTTTCCCGCTGAAGCCGGCCCTGCAGTCATGTGCGCCTGAATGCAAGGGTTTTGGACAGGTGGATTCGGGGGGGGGGCAGTTCTAAGCTGCAGTACCCGAGGCATAGGATGAGCTTGTGCAGGCGCTGAAAAGCTCGGAGCCCGTTGCCGAGACGACCTGCGACTCGCCTTGGCAGACCTGTTCCCCCGCTTTCGCCGGTGACAGGAAGATAAGGTAGGAGGTGCCTGGTACCGCTGCCAGTAACACCTCGCTGTCCAGGCAAAAGGTCGGACCGGTGTACCGTATGGAAGGGAGAAGCCAGTGAACCCGGCGAGAACTCGGGCAGCATAAATATCGAAGGGGACCTGCTGGGTAGCTCTCTCCTACAAAAGGACACTGTAAGACACTGGTCTGTCGCTCGGGAGACCTTCCGCTTACTGCACCGGATTCGACGAGGTAAACAGACAAGGTATCGCCAGTCTCCTCAAAGGTGATGGGCTGCATGTTGGCTGCGCCGCGCTGCACGGGGCGGACTCCTCCTCGTGGTACGGCAGCATATATGTAAGCGTCAGTCGAAATCTCAAAATGCACGTCGCTGGTCGGGGGGTTCGTCCGTGTCCGTATCAGTTTGCTTCCTTCATATTTCGGAGGTACGTCGGCAACTGTGTACTCCGTCGAGTCAGTGAAGGCTAAGACGCCGTTTTCGAGCACAGACCTTTGCAGAGACCCATAGCCATTCTACCCGGGGAGCTGCGTGAAAAGGGACAGGGATACTTACATGTCGAACGTGTTTCCCGGTAGGCCACTAACATGAAGTGCAGGCGACGGACGGCCCTTGTAGAGGCTGTCAGCCGGAATAATCTGCTCTGGTATTGAACTCGACCTCCATCCGAGCGAAATCTTGGCCTGTACAGCAGTAAGCCAGTTAAGTCGCGGGGCAAGACGAGCCTGGCACTTACGCTGTCAGCATTCTTGAATTTCAGAGCGCTGAGATGGAAATACTCCACGCGGATCCTGTACCATCGTCCACCTTGCAGATGCTGTTGGGCACGTTGTAAGGTGTGAGCGAGTCGCAGCTTGTCCAACATGATTCCTTACCTGGGGAGCTGAGTACGTCTTCTTGACGCCCGTGTAGTCGGTCGGAGCCAGGATGCGGACGGGGTTGTCAGAGAATGCCGACCCTTCCGTGGGAGTTGGCATTCTGTCCACGATGACGGGAGAGCCGTCTAGGAATACTCTAACTCCGCAGTCAGCTTGCGTCACAAGTTCGAACTTCCCAGACACTGGGGCGACAATGTATCCGTCCCAGCGAACAGCGAAATCTTGGTAAGGAACACCATTTGCAGGTGAGGCTGACTCCCAAAACGCATCAAGAACTCTCTCGTCAGCGTAAGCGACAGGAGGACCACGGAACGCAGCATTGTTGTAGAAGCTAGCTCTCAGTCCGTCGGCTGTCGGCTGCATATATGCGCGGTTCCCACTGCTACGTCCTATCATTCTCAGCAAGGTTCCAACCTTGTCATCGTAGCCTCTGACAGCTGAACAAGAGGACTGTGATTGCGTTGAACGTAGCTGCTGACACCTCAAACGGACTACCTTCGCAGTTAAACTTGCTATTCTTGGCCTTTTCGTAGTCCGCGTCGATGTCTTCGCGTAGAGCCATGATCGTTTCTTGGAGCTCGTGTATCCGCGATGCTCCAGCTTGAAGCTGTGTCATCGAGTGCTGGGCTCCTCGTAGCGCATCTTGTAAATCCTTTGATCGCGCGCCGACAACGTCAGTAGACGTGCACACCTGGCAGGAAGGGTCTTGGCTCTCAGTGTTTGCGCCCACGCTGCGTAGTAGCTACCTCTCTGAACCTATGGAGGGTGTCTTTGAGCCGCCTGTGATGTTGAAAAAGCTAATCGTAGCCGGTCGGAAACTTCTGCCGACAACCTACTGAACATGGGCGTCCATCTGATGGGCAGACGACACGAGCTCAGTCCCTTTTCGGTGGAAGATTGCCCTTGAGAACAAGAGCTGCATGGCGCTTATGAGAGCAGCTCAACAATCAGAAGTACCTGGCGCTGGCCCGGACTGAATCATAGTTGACTGAGTCTGCAGCCACATGGATACGTTTTGGTCCGGGTCTATGGCGATGCGATGTGCGAACCTTGGCAGTAGTCCCAGTCTCTGTTACCCTTTCCCAATAGCTGGACCTCAACGTAGCACCACGGGCGACCTGAGTGCTCGAACTGGCATTGTCTTGCTCCCTCTCGTCAGCACTACGGGGACCCACCAGTTGTCCCGTCGGGAGCGCGGCTCGCAGTGCAGTCAGTATACGTGACGTTGTCCTGAACAAATGCAGCCGCGCACAGCCTCCCGTCGAGAGTCTTTCTGTGCACTTGACGGTATTCCGTCAGGCGCTGGGTACAGGAATTTTTCAACTGCGCGGTTCGAGGGGCCATGAGAAATCATCGAACCTGTAGAGCCTGTCTATCGTATCCAGCTTCTTGGGCTGCAGTCCCAGCAACCGCCAGCAAAACCGCAGCTGCGGCCGCACACACCTTCATGCTGTTCAAAACCGTCGAGACAGCGGGGAACTCCTGAGGGTGACTGCCTGCCCGCTGATATTGTAGTTAACTCAGCACGAGATGACATGAATAACGCCATAAGAAAAAGAAGGTACACAACCACTGTCGGTGAGCGCTGTACGTACACCGAATCAGGTGGACACGGCAGGCTTGCCACACACACAGTGTTGAGTCGCACTCGGACCCTGCTGACGAGGGGGAAACAGTAGTCGGTCACTCTCTCTTAGGTGCTATGGAAAGACTAGAACGGATTGCGCAAGAGGATTATGTTCGTCATCCTCTTGCGAAATCCGTTCTAGTCTTTCCATGGCAGCTAAGAGAGTGTGACCGACGACTCCTGTTTCCGCCTTGTCAGCAGGCGTTTCCCGATGTTCCTGGGAAAAATCATCGGACCGCACAGCCTCGGAAACTTTGATGCGAATCAGCTCAAAAATCGCCCTGTCCGTCCTTTTGGAGAGGACAGCAAGCTTCTTCTCAACGTCCCTCTTTAAGTCCCAGTTGGGGCGCCGGGGTGCTATCTGAGATAACACATCCTGTGTTGACACACGCATAAAGCACACACACCTGACGGCAGGTTGACATCTTCGCCGACTGCACCTTTTTCCCCCTGCATGAAATCTCGACCAAAGTAGCTAATCCCCACCTCTTCGGAGGAGGGCAACGCCCGGGGCGTGTGGCATGTCTGCCGTCGACTGAACTACTAGTGATCACCGCTAAACTCAGCAGGCGCGCTCGCCACCCGAGGGCCCGCTGACGGATGACAAGGATTGCCCAAAGCCGGTCATCTCTCTTGCCTTTCCTACTTCTACTAACCTCATTCGCAGCACTCCTGACAGCGTCACCAGCTTCCCTGTCGATCTGTTTTTCGAGCTCCTCGACAGACGGACGCGGAATGCAAAACTGCCGCAAAGCAGCGTCACGAGGCACGTAGTTGCGAAACTTCAATTGCGCGGAGTTCGCCGCTGTATGGTCGTCCTGGTTGTCCTCCGACTCTGTTGTCATCGTTCCCATCAAATACGTAGCAGACGTCGCCGCATGCGCCGCAGCCGGCAACACACACAAAAAAAGATCAAACCACGAAACACCGACCGGACCCCGGTGAGAACTTGGGACTTGTCGACCAAGAAGAACGGTTCGGCGATGGCTTCGTGTCCACACTCTGCCTACTGGAGGAACTCCGCGAAATGGCAGTCTGGCGCCAGACCTCCCTCTCCTGGAGATCAGAGTGGGTGAAAGGCGGACGGGACTCCTACGACAGCTGCAGCCCTCCTTTGCCGGGGGTGCCACTCAGCCTTCAGACGAAGTAAAGCTCTTGCCCTGACC
>NW_027154012.1:9180-21956 GCF_002600585.1 Cystoisospora suis
GGAAACTGACTGCTATTCTGGTCGGCAAGTTCACTTCGCTCACCCCTGACTCTGCAGTTAGGCGGTGGGCTCGCATGCACCGGCGGGGTTCAACGCCTCTGCCGGCCGGCTGACCAATGACCCGGGACGGGCATTAAGCAGCAGTACGAGAAAACGCGACTCCTCTAGCCACCCTTGGCCGGGGACACGACCGGCTGTGGCAAAACGTGTAGGGCTTCCAAACTACAGGTGTCCAAGGAGAAAAGGAATAGAATCGTACAAAGGAGTTGCGTTGCAATAATTGTCAGGCCGACAAAAGATGAGGCGCGACTCATTTTGATTGAAGTGTCCCTTTGTCTTGCAGCTGGTTCAGTTCGAGTTTCTGCGGTGTCTGCTTGCGTGGTGAGCAGCTAAACGAAGCAAGATGAGCCATCCAAGACAGCCATGCACGCCACTACGATTGACGGGGAAGACCATGATACTAAAACCTTGTCTGCGTGTTTTGAGAGTGATGTAAAGAGGCCTCTGTGCGCCACGTCTTTTCTTTATCTCTTCTTAGCTGCCTTCGAGCTTCTGAATCGGATATGCTACTTTTGCTTCATTTGGGTTTCCCAGCCCCTGGCTCGTCCTCACTGCGGAGCGCCGGCGATGCCTCTACGCGGCAACCTTGGCTGCTCGTGAACAGCTCGCTTCAGCTGCCATTGTTTGCTAGCCGGTGTCCTCAGTATCTGTCCGCTGGGGTGCCAGGGTCGTCTTGCTTCCATTCGTCTCGAAAGTGTTAAGTGACTGCTTACGTTGTCCAGGAGTGTCTGTCGGGCCCTCCAACACGGCTCAGCCCGCTACGAAGTTGTTGACCTGGCGTCAGACGGGTTAGTGCCCGTCCACATGTCAGCACTATGGCCCAAGCATTGTCTCAAAGATCTTTATTTCAGGAGTTCAGCGGGCCACATTTTGGAAGAAACCACCGTAACTGGATCAGCTACCGCTGCCGACTCCATAAAGAGACTTTCCTGTGCATTGTCCTCTTCGGGCTGTGGATAAATGTGTTTTCGAGTCGTCGCGATAGCTCAGAGTGCCAGACAGGATGCATGAGTAATCTGTTTTGCGGGGGTAGCACGCTGTCAGAAGCCGTGCGGGTTCGCCTACATGGGGTCGATGAGCAGGATACCCAAATGGGCCGCTTCGAGCCGGAAGGTCTGGCTTGGACCGAAGGGCAGCCTAGGCAGGTAGGCTTTCGGCACCATCATGGACACGCTATTTCCGGCCAGGAGGTATATGACTCTGATGGGTGGGGAGATGAGGAGCTGGTCGAGAAGCGGTTGCTGGATGACCTTGGTGTAGGCACGGAAGACTCCAAGCGAAGTGTGAAGGATGTAGCCGGACCCCGTAGCATCACGAGTGGAGCCCTTGCAGTCACGTCCTTCTTTGAAGCAGGAACCGAGCATTCAGATGCACGGGGGACTGTTTTGGCAACTGCGTCCGAGAGTGCTCTACCTCACCCGCAAGAGCCGAAGGCGCTGCATCTGGAACAGTTAGAGCGTCTGGTCCAGCAGCTACGCGTCGCCGGAGAGCCAGCTGATCAACATGTCATAATTAACTTCGAGCCGAATCCGCTGACAGAGAACTCATCCAGCCCCTGGCAGGAAGCGCCTTCTGTCACGGTCGGTGAACACCCGCATCACGCACCCGAAACTCACGCTATCCACAGGGGCGCGCAGGAGCGGCCCAACATATCCTTAGCTCAACTGAAAGAAGGGCAAACACCTGCGGACCTGACTGTCACGGAGGACGACAGTAGCGATGGAAGCTCGGAGGAAAGCAATGACCAGATAGGAGAAGCATCCGTCAATCAGGACGTCGCCTCCCGACCAAAAGAACGAGACTTTGCGGACCCCGCGGGAGACTCTTCCATATCGGAGCTGCATCCAGCCGAAGAGCTCGACTCAGCTGGGAAACAAACAGGTGGACAGGCCACGCCGGACACTGACGAAGCTGCTTCGGGCGCGGAAGTAAAAGGGGATACTAGCGATCGTAGCGCAAACGAGGAAGACACGTCTGGGGATGCTCATAGACCTGTTTCGGGAACATCAGTCGACGCAACCGGATCTCCCCTTGGCACCGGAGATGCTACCCAGGCGTACGAGTCGGTACTCGGAAAAGAGATTGCATCCCGAGCCGAAGGGCCCGCCGGGGAGCAAACCGCAGCAGCTGCAAGTTTCTCGGCCAGGGTCCTAGAGAGGTTGCGCAGGTCCTCAAATGGTGTGGCAAGTGTGCTGCAAGTTGTCGAGCACGGCCGACTGCTAAACGAACTCTCTCTGGTAACCATCGCCTATCACTTTAGCTTTCACACTCGTGAAAGCCGGCGGATTGCATTTATCATCGTTGCGTTACCTCCAGGCTACACAGCACCTGACCAAGGGCCGCTCTGCGAGTCAGTGGATCCTGAAATGCCACCACTCTCGTGCCAGTTGCGGTTTGTCAGCCCCGGGAAGCCTGCAAAAGATACCAGTGAGGAAGCACAGCTGAAGAATGTGTTCATTCAGGTCAGCAGCGCGGACAAGAATAGGAGCCTCCCCCTTGGCATGCATCACTTCGGCATCGCCGTGCACACCCCAGCCCATCCTATCGCAGTCAACGTCCCTTCAAACTGGTGGTTCGTAACTTTCCGTTTCACTGGTGGACACGCGGTAACCAAACACTTTGAGAACCGCCTTCTTACAGCTCGCCAGAAGTGCAGCTGGAGCGCGTGGCGCCAGGAGACGCCTTGCAGCGCCACTTGCGGAGAAGGTCTGGAGGTGTGGACCCGGACGCTTTTCGCGGGCGAGAGCGAAGATATCTGTGGAGGCGCCATCTTGAAGCGAAAGTGCTTCCGAGCACCATGCAGCGTAAACTGTCAGCTGGGACCGTGGCAGACGGTTGTGGACTGCACCCGGAGCTGCGATGCTGACAACCGTCGGGGTTTCAAGATCAGCATGCGAAAGGTTTTGATGGACAAAACAGGCTGGGGAGCAGCCTGCAGACACCAGTACTCATGGAATCCCGAGGCGAAGGAAGGGTGGTCCGAAAAGCTGGAGGCTGTCATCCGTCTTGAACCGTGTGAACCAAAGTTTGCAGGGTCCTGTCCTGCAGATGTTGGTTGCAGAGCGGAGAGGATCAACAGTCGCACGCTCTCTGTATCCTATCCATGGGGATCCTGTCCCTTTCCTTGCGGTGGCTTAGGCAGCATCACAAGCATCGTGCAAGTGGCCAATGGCATCCCCAGATGGATCGGTGAGCGGGACTTTCCTGAGTCCTTCCAGGCACCTTGTAGGGCAGATAAGGAGCCGCTTGTGACTCGGACACCATGTAACACATTTGACTGCGAGGACTGCTCCGTATATTTAGAGAATGCCACGCATGGAAATCAGTCCCGGGCATGGATTTTTTTCTTACCGACACAGGATGCGAACATCATCAAGATCACTGCCCCTCGAGGGGTTTCTTTCAGTCTACCCCCTCCTCCAGCTGCCGACGAAAGTTCCGCGCCGCCGTTGACAACTCGCAGCGGGGGCGCGGGAGCTGCTCCAACAGAGGGACACAAGGACGAACCTGGGAAGGACATGTCGGTTGCGAAGGGACTCCTCCCTCATGCGGAACATCCGACGGAGGAGGACTTGCTTATCGGTCTCGCTGGCCGTCCAGAGAAGAAGCAGCAGCTCGCTGAACTGACCAAGAAGCTTGACGGCGACGGAGGGGAAGTGCAACAAGAGAGAAAGAAGAGTTTTCAGAAACTGTTTGAGGAGAACGCCTGCGCACTCATGCCGGCATCATTTGGCTACGTGTCAACATGCTCCGTAGGACAATCCGAGAGGTACCCGGGTGCTGAAGAGGCAACACTCCGCCTTGCTGAGCTCATAGCGCCCCGTACAGATGATGCTCTGAATCAGAGCGTCTATCCCCACCTCCAGAAAACTACTTCATCTATTGAAGCACGGGGAGGAGTGAAACGCCGCAGGAGGCCGGAGTGGTTAGCTGTTCCGATCACTCTTGGGCAAGCAAGTGCCATGGAGGATCCTGGAAATTTCTACCTTTGGCTGATGAGCAGCTGGTCACCTCGTGATCCAGAGGTTTTCAAATGTCATATGAAGACGAAGCTTACTGTTCCCAAATCTTGCCTCTTAGAGTACTCTGCTGTAGATCCGAAAGACTGCACTGACTGCCGGGTGGACGCACCCAGAAAGATCATGTCTCTACGGACATTCGTTTACGCCAAACATGGTGGAACCTGCTCCATCCCTATCGAGCAGCAAATAAGTCGACCCGTGATTGTCTATGCGGCGTGCAACAAGGCCTGCGGACACATCCCCCATGGCGAGACAGCCATGCCATCCGCCATGGAAAAAGGAGGGTTCACTTCCCTGTCAGAAGGAGAGAAGCTGCAGACTTCATCCCGGCTGCGCAACATTTCTCGAACAGGCCTGAAGCACCTTCTGGAGAAGGTCGGAGGCCCACATGTAAGTGAACCATCTGCACTGGAGAGGGGTGGACGGTTCTCTGTGGATCTCGAGCAGGTAGCTGACTACGAGGATGTTGTGGGGGCTTCTGGGCAAGTGTCGAAAGGGCCTGACGGAGTCGACAAAAAAGAAAGAGCAAAGGATTCTACAGGGAGGCGACAAGCTTCCATGGCCGGTGAGAACAGTGCAGTCGCGGCGTCTGCGCCAAAAGAGACAGAAGTGCTGCCAGGGCACTCACGGGACAAATCACCCAAGCAGGCAAGCGACAAAGAAGCCCCAACGAGCGAGGGCGTCGCTGGTGACACGGCGGACCTGTCTTTGAATAAGCAGGGTACTGGAGGGCAAGCCAGCGGATCTGAAACGAAACCGGAGACTGGAGTGCCTACATGATGCTGTGTCTTGTGTATTTCGAAGGCAGATATGTTTTTTTACTTCCTCTCAGAAGGACAAAGTCTGTTGAAAGAGAGTCGGCTTGTTGGGGCCGTTGTCTCTCGGCTTCCCGTCTCGCCATTCGCATCTTGTGAGCGCTCGCACGATCCGGAAACGTCTGCATTCTTCGATAGGGGGGGCGAGAAAAACTGCTCCCGCCCAAGGCATTCGGGCTGCGTCCGTAGATGGTGTGCCAACTTAGCAACATCGCACGGGTAGCTGCCAACACGGGTCATCCGCGGTAGCCACCACGAGCGTTTCTCTCTCTTCCTCATTCCAATGGCCTAGTTTTTTCTTTCAGTTTCTTTTGGACTGCCGGCTTTCGATGTATACAGGCTGACCTCTGTTTGTTACTTTCTTGGCCCCCGTCCGGCAGAAACATATGTTGTGTATATATGCTCTCACTTCGTTGTCTGCTTGGAATACGTTTTCTCACTGCCTGGGAGAGACGGAAGCTTGCACCCTGCCATCGGCCCTTTGCGAATCCCAGTCGGCTGTGCGCGAGGGTCACTCTTTTCACGATGGAAGGCCAGCGCGCGGTGCAGCCCGTGTAAAGCGTATATAGCACAGTAGAAAGAAGCAGTGTTCACTTTTCACATAGTTTAGGCCTCAGGACGTCCTCGCAGGAAATTGTCTCCTCGCCGGTGCCGGAGCGCATACAGGTTCTCCTGAGTCCCTTCCATTCTAGGAGACACTCGAGGGTACGCAACGACCACCAGAGAGCTGATCGCACTAATGTGACAGCAGCTCACACGGCAAACGCGTATGTCGTGGCGCTGTGCTCGCCGCCGCAGCTGAGCCAACCTGCACGGCAGTGGATATCCACGAATGTTCGCAGGTTCATCTCGGCACGACTGCGCTACTCCCCCGGCACTCACAGAAACGTGTAACTATCCTCAAACGGTCTCCTTTTGGCTGCCAAGCCGGTCCAACGAACTAGAGACAAATGTACCATGCATGCACACTAGCGATCCTGGTAGGGTCACCTCAGTCTTCACTGTGCGGTCGGAACCGAGGGGCACGATATGTCGGTTCCTGAGGCCGTAACTGCTTGCTGTCGTTCAATGATACGGCGGTGCGTGCAGAGAGTTATCCTTACTTCAAATGCGAGCTCGAGCTCTGTACAGCTGGCCCCTGGGCCGCAGCTGGCTCCTCGGGCAGATCTCCTTAGTTGGCGAGTGTGTCACTTGCGTTCCGGAGTTGGTAGGCAGCCTCGGAGGAAACTTGCTCCTCTGCAGCCGGAACCGTCAAGAGAAAGACCAGGAACCACGCGGCTTTTGCGTGATGCAACTTCCGAACGACGAGCAAGGTAGCCACGATGCACGTGAATGCTTCAGCTCGGTGACCGCAATCATGGTAAAACTCCTGCGGCTAGGAAGGACGAAAAAAAAATAAAGTGGTTCCCGACTGGATACTGTCTGGCTCACATTGCGGCCGAGTACCGCGGCATTCCTGCACACGCTTGGAACAGTGGGATGCTCCTGCCGCCGTCCATTGCCTATTTCCACGACGATCCAAAACTGAATCGCCATGGAAGCTAGGGACGCCGAACCACTCCTAAGCGCTCCGTAGTTCTGGGCACTAATTCATGAGCGTGACCTTGTGGGTACGTGTTCTTGCCGCACCCTTCACCTTTTCTTCGAGGCACGCTTCCCTTCTCGTTGTAAGCATATTGATAGACAGGTCTTTACAAGGATAGCTCACCACCGGCTTTCTAAGAAATGCGGATAGAGAATTGTATAAGTTTCTGTCTATGGAGCTAGGGATGTAAATTGCTGAAAATGCAAACTACAGTATTTGTGCGTGGTGGCTAAGCGATTATGTGGCGATTGAGTATAGAACCGGATGGCAGCCACTACTACAACATGACTAACACGCAAACCGGTACGCGCACACATTGTAGTAGGATGGAATTTCCAGATCTCTGAAGAAACCTAGAATCCAAGTGGTACCGGTTCTTCAGAAACCAGCCAGTGCAAAGCTGGAGTGCCGTGTCAAGTGAGCGCGCATGCATGGCTTAGTACGCTCTTTACGTGGCTGAGCATACTACGAATCTGGTAGGTTTTACCCGTCTTCGCACGTAAACACTCCTCGCTCGTCAGCAAGCAGGGGTCACACTGGTATTGCCTTCGGTACGGAGCGGCATTTCAAGGATGAAGCCTAAGAAAGACAACTCGATTCCCGAGGCTTTCGCCCCGTTCTTGCTGAGCCGAGTTTCTGTCTGGTTTAATGTTACACATCGCGCGCCTCTTTGTCAAGTGTGACTCTTCTACAGTAGGCGACGGGTTCTTATTGCGACTTGGCGTTTTCTTTCCTTCCTACTCTCGTTGACTTTCCATATTTTTGTCCTTGCTCACGCCATGGAGCGCCGAGGACACTGCCGTCCCTCTGCGGGAGCACCGCGAAGTTCTCCTTGCCCATCTGGAAACCTCGCAGACCACCAGCTTCCATTCCACGCCATGGACGACCAGCCAGTTTCTGCTCACCGGAGAAAAACAGACTCTCGAGAGGCCAATTCCGCACCAGGCGAGCGTGCTCCTGCCGGACTAACTGAGGCTCCGACTAAGTTTCGACGCCGGGTTTTTATTAAGAAGTTTGCCGTCATGACTGTTCTCTTCCTCCTCTCGGCTTTGGGCCTCATCTTGTTCTACCGTAATCTGCCGGGTAACCGCGAGACGATACACACACCTCACCACTGTTGAACTGTTCCAACCTCCAAGCTGTGACGGTTTCTGATGCAGTGAGTAGTCTCTGTCTCCGAAGAGTGTCGAGAGAGTTCAGTGCTGAAAACTTTTACTTGGGGAGACGTGCATACTGAGCGGGAGTATGCTGGCGGCGTGAGCCCCGCTGGATTTGCGGAAGACTCAGTCCGTCCATATTTGATAGGCGTGCTTCGTTTCGAGTCCGTATTTGATAACTGTGTGTTTCGTTCCGAGTGGAGGTGCGTCGGCGGTCTTCCTAGTGTTGCGGAGCTCTGACCGGGCAGGGTTTCTCCAGCACTGCATAGCTTACCTGGCAGCTTCCACGCATCAATTAGGTAGATGGTTTGGCTATCCCTCTCGACAACCATGACCGATTGAATGTTCGAGCGTGCCGAACAGCTTCCTGAAGGCGTGGTCCGGTTGTGGGTTCTCCCCAGAGGCGTTTGGAGAAGAGAGGCTATGCAGCGGAATCCGGAATTCAGAACGACGACAAGGTTGAAAGTTCATCACGCGTATTCTCACGTTAGTGTTTTCCTGTTTAGGCCAGTCGGGTCATCGCTCGGTGTGTTTTGGTGGCAAAAAAGCGGCCATGATTCGTCGGCTATTATGAACGGCTGAGGGCAAGAGACCGGAACTAAAGCTTGTCCGTCTCTTGCTTTGAGATGCCTCGCGTTGTATTCTTGTGATGAGAGTGATGTGTCCGCGGAGGTGCATATAGCTGAAAAGTTGCACAACACAAAAGATATTTTTTCCAGGGCCTGGGTTGCGTGTGTGCGAGAATATCCTTTGTTGTACAACTTCTCAGCTGCATGTACCTCGAGCACAGCACTCTCACCGCAAGAATGCCACTCGAGAATTCTCATCTTTAAGTTTTTGCTGCGCTTGTTTCAAGATGAAAGCACAGTGCTCCGCTGCGCGACTCTGCTGCCTACAGGCTTATCACCGCAGTCTCGTTTGAGGCTGTCACAGTATCTGCCGTCGTCGCTCGGAGATACCAGCAAGCTCCGCGAGATGGAGACTGTCCGAGGCATTTTCTCCGTTTTTGCCGAGTATAAGGAGGAACACCCTGTTGCGACTCTCGCCTTCCTTTCTTCGTGTTATCTCCTTTACCAGGCTTTCCCGTTGTTCATGATCACGTTCACAGGTAGGACTGCACTTCTTTACGTTCCGGTACCTCGGCCGTGAAGGCGGCCGAGCGCGCATGGCCCGCACATTTTTGCCATCGGTTGCAGATGAATTGTTTTGGTGAGTCATTGCCAGTTCGCTTCGACACTTCCCTGGCAGGTTGCGGTGCGACTTTAGAGCTGCATCGGCTTGGGCTCTTCCTTTGAGCCCGATTCCTGATTGGTGCTTCTAAAACTGATGATCCCCGTGCTGTCCTAGTTGCGTTGAACGACTGCACCTAAGTCCAGGTATGATTCCTCGCTTATTCAATGAGCAAGCAAGGACATTTTGGTCGGTGGGCTTCTACTTCGTCTGACTCGGGGCCGGGCGTCGTCACGCTTTGCCACTCTGTTTTTTTAGTCCTTATTGGTTGGTGTGTTGTTTTGCATCAAGGTACCTCGACGCTGGTCACAATTCTGTTAGGCGCGCTCTTCTCCCCATTCGTTGCCTTTTGCACGGCCAATGCTCTCGCTGCTACCGGTCCCTCTTTGGCCTTCTTCATGTTTCGATGGGTCGGCAAACCTGTTGTTGTAAGCTTCTCGCGCATGTTTGGTCCATCAGAATTCGCTGTTTGGGAATAGGTTTTGTACGGTACCGACAACCGTGCGCTACAATGCCTCGTTTCGGGGGCTCTCGTGGATGACCGGAGGTTGTCCTGCTACACCCCTTACGAGTGGGTATTCGCAGTGGCATCGCGTGGATACCCGTGTGTGCGAGGCGTCGTCTGCGGGGGTTCTGTGCGTCGGCTGCGGTAGATTCAGTAGCTCAGTGTAGTATGCTCTCTCACACTGTACCAGACGTCTTCTGCGGTGTGCGTACCAGGGAAGGGCCGCGGCTCTCTTCGTTTCATTTCAGCCAAGGAATTGTTTACTGGGATCGAGTTTCAGCAGAGGGGTGAAGGCTACAGCTGGTGTTTTCGTGCACGTCAGCGGTTGTGACAGTGGTATCCAAGCTGCCGGGTTCAATCAGTCAGCGGCTCTCCCACTTGCGCAACTCCCTGTGCTCGTTCGTGTTCCACGCTTCGGGCGACATTGGTGGGGAGGACTTGTTAGAGACAGTTATTCAACTCTAGCAGATTCAGCCAACGAATTTTGTTTGCCCGTGCTTGTTGGCACGATTGTTACCGTACTGGTCTTTTTGACGAGCACCGCATGCTTTGTCTCTCAGCTCTTCCTCTTCCCCGAGAAACTGAAGAAACTGCAAAAGATTTTACATCCCTCGGCGGCAGACAGTCGTCCACCTGGAATCACAAATCACTGTCCAGAGGCACGGCGAGGGCGGTTCGACGTTGATCTTTTCCTGACGGTTCTCTTCTTGCGGATATCGCCTGTTTTTCCGAACCTCTTCATCAATGCGGCCGGTAAGAGAGATGTCCTATACTGCAGAAGCAGAAGTCACAAAGGACAGAAGTTACGACTGCGGATGCTACGGTGCTGCGTGGGCTGCAGCTGTCTCACTCGTGCAGGTGGGCCGGGGACGCGAGCCAGAATTTTGCCTTTGTCCGACCTACCGCTGGATGTGCCTGCGCCTCCAGGAGCATATAGCCTCGTGAGAAAGCTGCTGTGGCCGGGAGTGTCCCTAAAAGGAGGCAGAGAGACAGCTATGACTGCGGGTTGACTCACCTGGCAGGCGGCACGATGTGCGCGCGTCTGTGGTAGATCACAGTGGTGTGTGGCTGTGTATGCGAATTTGCAGCGCCTCTGTTGGAAGTCCCGTTCGACGTTTTCTTCACGGCGACGCTCTTGGGTTTGATGCCGAACACAGTTGTTTTCGGTGAGATCCGGGCCCCTGACTGGCTTGTTATATTGGGCACCGCTGGAGGCCCCGAGTTCAGATGCAACTCGACAGCTTCAGTAGGGCAGACTCACAGTCGTCGTGTATCTCTGCGTGGACGCGAGGGGGATGCGTGCAGCACGTTGTTGAATCTTGAGCGAGTGTAGATTGGCCCCCAGAAACGTAGAACTTGCTTATGGCCGAAGAACGACGTTGTGACCCAAGCGTCGATCACGAAGTACGAGTGGTGAAGCCGAAGTCCGCATGACGTGAAAACCTCCTTGCTCCTTTCGTGTCCGGCGACGGGTGAAGAGCAGCACGAGTTTTAGGAAACTCCGGGTAAAGAAATCCAAACTTGCTGGTGGAAGAGTGCGTCAGTCGAGGTGCGTAGCAATGTAAACCTGCCTCGGCGTCGTTTCTGTCTGTTTCAGTCTCCATGGGAAGCGCGTTGACCTCTCTCGACTCCCTAAGCAGTAGTAAGTTGCTGCATGGCTACACGTCAGGCTTGGGCCACGTTCGAGTGAGGGAGGGACTCCCTTGCGTCCGGCTGCCGAATTAGCGGCTGATATACTGTGTATACTACCTTCTGTTAGCCGTAGTCGTTCCTAGTTCACAGCTGCCGGGGACTTTTCCATCAGTCCCTGGGTGCGCTCGTAGGGTACCAGATTACAGGAGCAGTGTCGAAGAGACAAGACAGGGCGGAGTGACCCCACGATGGTCTTGTTTCTATTTTGTCCTGCGCCACTGGCCTCTCAAAGGTCCTCTGTACGCCGCGGTGACGCGGCAGGGCAGCCCTTTTCTACAATGTGGAAGCTGACAGTTCCTCACACCACACGCATGTGTGAGACAGTGACACTGCATCCGCGATATCGCCCGTGGTGCCTGTGTCTTAAAGGGACACTGTTGTCGTATGTCTGCAGCCCCTGGTGGATGGAGTCTGCACTCGTATGGCAGCCGCAGGGCGACTGTTGCCTCGGCACGGAAAACATCCTGAGTACGGGGTCAGAGGTTGCAGGTGGTTCTCATTCACGAAGTATCCTTACCTACTTCTTTGACGAAGCAGGTGATCGGTGCAGAAGGTGGGCAGGGAGTTACACTCACTTCTGCCTACGGGCAGTCAAGAAACCAGTTGTAATACTACGCTGCCGTCGCGCGCGCGTGTTGTGCGGTCCTTTAGGCTGGCGATTGTGGGTGTTGCTCTGCCTTATGGCCGGTGCAGTGACGCTAGTGAAAGTGTTGCGGAACCGCCTGAGGCCGCGGAGTGGCGGGGAGGCAGCAGAGGAAGACTAGCCAGTCGAAGGAGGAAGTTATGCCGTATGTTCGGTGAAGGAAAGCGCAGTTCGACACCCATCCATTCTGTTCTGATGCGTGGCGAGGTCGCGGGCAGAGGATGCTCGTTTCAGTGGCAAACAGTAGTGTCATCTCGAGACCCCATTTTGAGAGGTGCCTCCGAAGGCATACGCGAGAACCAGTTTGCATCCTGTTACCACTTTCATTACTGTGGTGCACGGCGGAAATGGACCCGGGAACGTGCACTAAAACTGGTCGTGTACCGATGCGAGATAGCTTTAGCAGACATCCTTCTCTCTTGGCAGACCATCTCCTCAAACCAGCAGAATGGACGGGAGTGTTGCCCTGACGCCTTGAGGGCTCGGTGATGTGGTCCTCCTTGAGCTACCGGCCAGTTCTCGTAGACAGCATGTGGCGTTTGTTCGCAGCTCGTTTGACCCGCGGAACCATCCGCGAAGTGGAAGACGCTCGTACACTCTATACAAAGCTGTGCCGCAGCAGTACACCATTTTCTGTCGTCCCGTTGCGCACCGTGGAATTTAGCCGTGTGACGCGGTAAGAGCGCGTGTTTTATGCCACAGAAGTGGTGTGGTCGGACGCGTGCTTGGGATATGTGACTGTGATCAGTTCGGACGGCGCGCTCAGGGGAAGTGTCAGAGCATAGGCAGCTTGAGCAGCACACGGTGGGATTGCAGGCAGGTTGCCGGAGTGACGAAAGAAAAAGGTGGTCATATGCACTCAGGTTGTCAATGAAAAGCTAGTCAGATCGAGTTCTGCTTGCCAGAGGACAGCGGCTTGAACACGGCGCGGCTTCACACGCGAGAGCCTTACGCCGCGACGCATGCGTCTGCGTCACCTCTGTCCAGCTGGCAGCGGTAGTGTCGAAGGGGGTTGCTTCGTGTATCAACGGCGGCTGCTCCACAGTCGTGTATCAACGGCGCGGCGG
>NW_027154012.1:22564-31649 GCF_002600585.1 Cystoisospora suis
TCGTGTATCAACGGCGGCGTGTCGACTGTCGTGTATCAACGGCGGCTCCTCCACAGTCATTGCCGATAGCTGGAACTCCATAATCTAGGTCCGTCAGCGATTCTAGGCGACGGGCTGGGGGCCTCCTGACTACACTTGGGCGAGGCAGAGCCCGACTCTATCGCTTGTTCGGTCTACCACGGGAACTGTTTCGGGAGATGGGAGCGTACTCCTCTCTGCATGTGCTGTCGGAAGAGTGGTTCATGCAGCCATCCTCTTTCCCTTTGCAACAACCCAGGAGAAGGATCAACCCGCTCAGCAACGCGGTTGTGCCAGCACTCGCTCCTGGTGGCCGATGGACCAGGTCGGCGAAGCGAGCCACCCGTGCCTCGCGGCACACAATCTACCCCGACCTCAGAGCTAAAATATAGATCGTGTAGCCGTACCCGACGTCCCGCTGTGACGAAAGAAAATCAGAGCGGGAGTTGACCGGTGCCACAAGAAAGCCCGGTCCAGCCAAGACGCCGGGCAGCAAAACGCTCTCTCTACAAAAGGAGATAATGTCGCACGAGTGAGTGCGATAGTGCTGCTGAAGGTGTGTGCGCGCTGCCGATACACTACATGATTGTGGAGGCGTTTGTGTAATGCCTTCTTTCGGCGTTTGGCCGGTTCCGGCCTCGAGCGGAGCGCCTGAAAAAATCACTGGCCCTCCATCGCCTTCGTAGCGTGGTCGCCGCTTGTCTCCTGGCCGTAGTGAAGCGCGCGCACCAGATATTCTTGGGCCAACCTACTACGGTCTGCTGTCCACGCCTGCGAGCAGCACTGCCGGTTCTATATCAACCCCGCATTCAAGAAATGTTGGTGCAGCACGGTGTCACCTCGTCCTGGACGCTGGATATACAACCGTGGTGCTTCAATACATCAGTTGGTTGGTAGCTTTGGTAGTTTCGCAGTCACCAATCACCTCTCCTTTTCTGACACTTTCCGCTGTAACCGATGAAGAATCCGAAAGCTCCGTTTGTCTGAGCAAGCGAGGGATTACGGCAGTTCCACAGACAAGATCGTGCTCAGTACACACCGAAAGCGTGCTCAGAAGACGGACCAAGGACCTCAGAGTGACGCTGCAGGTTGCTCATACAATGTACAGCATTCCAGGCACGGAACAGTGGCCCCCCCCGAACGCAGGTGGTTTTCACCAACCATAGTTTATGTCAGGGTATGCAAGCCAGGGTGGCAAGTAGTGTGCGGTACCGTCCGTGTTCTCGGTAGCAATCCGGTCACATACTTGCTTTGTGAAACCCATGAGCGCAAGATCGCTGGAGTACCAGTTCGCGGACTGCCAGAAAGCTACACAGTCGCTACACAGAGCTGGCAGTTGCCATAGTTCGTGCGTCGGCAATGCCAGCGTCCTGCCCGGCTTGTTGGGTTCCTGTAATAACCTGTGCTTGGCTTCTGCTCCATACCAGCTCTAAACCGTTGCTCTCGCTGCGAGGAGAGGTGACGCCGGCGTACGCACCCCCCTAAAGAAGCGGTACGCAATTCGCATTAAGCCACGAAGTGTACTACGGGGCAGTATACTACTGAGTGAACACGAGTGCGCTCCTCAAAACACTCTAGTGCCACACCGCACCAGCCCTGCTTTCGCAGTCTCGTTCCAGTGCTAAATGGCTCGACTTGGCCACGGTACGAGCAGCAGGAGCAGCCCATCGGCTTCGCGTGCTCTCTACCATTCTTGATAGGACAGACGCTCGGTTCCAGCACGGATGTGGGTACCACCACACAAACTCGTACCCCTGCTTCTGTAACGTGAAAGCGGCCGTGGTATCTCATGTCCGGACGTGGAGCACGACCATGCTTTCACTGTACGCCGGAAGGTCGTCCGACAGCGGACAACGGTGGATCTCGTTACCGTGAAAGTCGTCCGCACCAAGCTGCGAACCTATCTCTTCCAATCATCGTTGAGCCACACCGTTGCGAAAAGAAATCATCACAGACTGGCATGCGTAACATTGCGTCCACTCGAGAGGATGATCCCCTTGGCTAAGGTTCCCCGAACGCTTCCAGTACTTGGGATCGCCCACCTGACGTTTCCGCAGCCGGACACGGAAGGCTAGAATGACAAAAACAACCTTCGGTCCTTGCTGTTCTTCAGTGTAGTACAATCGCCTGCTTCTTGTGTACACTGACCGGGCATTAACCTGTGCGTGGTAGTTAACCTCCTGCGGCTGTGCCTCCCGACCTCTCTCGTCTTCAGGACGCGGATCCCCTCCTGCTACCATCCTCCAATGGACGTCCTGTCTCCATCACGCTGCAAACTGTTCAAGAAACTTGCACGCTGTGGAAATCATGGCAGGCGAGTCGGCCTCGGCCTCGAAGTCGTGGTTCCCTGAGAATGCGGACCGCAAGAACACACCGACACGAACCGTGTACACAGAGCGTGGCGGACTCAGCCTTCGTCGTGCTACAGACGTGCGAACGTGTTGCAAGCCTATGTTGTTTTCTTGACTACCACTGCAGTCACTGGTAAGGTGACGCAGCAACACCTCCTCTGTAGCACGTTCTCAACTCGTCGGCACTGATGCAGTCTCTTTCTAGCTGAGTGCCCATGCAACCATCGCTTCACAAGCTTCACGCGGAAGACCCTGAATGCCTCAGCTCTCCAATAAATTCTTAGTCCGTGTAGGTTGAGAGTGAGTGTAGGTGTCCCAACAAACTCAAATGCCCGGTTTCGGAAACCGGTCGGCCACGTCAGTTAACATTATGAACGGGATGTGACGCTTCGTATACCTGGAATGAAAAGGACGTCTGCGCGGGGCGATCGCCTACAACAAATATCACACATGACAGCGCCAGACTGGAACTTAACCGCTTCATCATGAAAGACGGAAAGGCTCCGACCCCACATGGTTAAAAAAAAAGCATCGAAGACCTTGGGGCCACGCGTACAGACAATGAGAGAGCCGTCTTTTCTCTCCCAGCTGGTTTGGGTGCGCTCTCAAAACGACAGCAACAGAAACCTGCCCACTCTGCGGGGCGAAAGCGGCTCTGTTCGCTAGAGCTTTTGTCGATATCTGTCTGTTCACGCCATATCCTCACACCTGCTCCTAATGCTTTCCGGAACGCTGAAAGCACGGACTGTCCTATCACATGCACGTAGCTTCGTCGGTGTACGGCAGCTCCCGGACATGTTCTTAGCATTCCATGGACCGTGTTGCCGAGGAGACTAGATGGATACGATATCGGGCACCTAGAGTCAGTGCACATACTTCTTGACGACGGAGAGCATGACATTAGCGAAGCTGCGTAGTCGGTCCATGTCGGGCACGAACTCATCCTGCTCCCTGAGGACGACACACAGGAAACAAGAGCGACCCCAAAGAGAGCGTTAGCCACTCACGCGTGCACGGTGTACCACAGCTGTGACAAGGGAGATGATATAGTGAGGTGCTGCCTGCACAGCAGCCGACACGCAGACCACAACCCCGCAGCTCCCGGCAGCTCCAAATTCCTGCGTTTCACCCAACGACAAAGAAAGGCTCTACCGGCAGCGGAGCTCGAAAGATCGCAGTCGCCCACCCTTCACTTTGCAGCGTACGCATGGGCGTTGCCGCCCCGTTTAGGGTAGGGCTCGGGTAGTCACCGCACAGTTCCAAATGTAAGCCTCGACAGCCCCGAGGCAATACTTGTTGCTGGTGAGTTCAACTGGCCTGGTACTTAACGACAGATATGCACTACGGATAAAGATCGAAGACGAGTCAGGCCGCTGGCACACCGCAAACAGTAGAATCAGGGGCTAAACTACAATGACGCGGTGAACACTCGGATAAAGCAGACCCGTTAATTCCCTAACCAACGTGTGTCCAGTTTGGAGAGCCTCACCCATAAATAAAGATACAGGGGATGGTTAGCGGAGCCAGGATCCGTGTCAGCTCCTCCTCAGTGAGGTCTGTGGAGAACATGTCGTCGTCCCCTAAGCGCTCCGTCAAGCTCAGCAGTCTGTGTGTAGCACAACCAAAAACAGCTAAATAGACACAGTTGGCATGGTCTGTCCGGACGGCAGGAACTTGAATGAGATCCGAATCCTCGCAAAATGAAGCTTTTTCTGCTTCAGACACACTCTGCGAGGAAGTAAAGGCATTCGAGTTGAGCAAAGAAAGGCGGCAGCGACTGCCCACCTACGCTTAGACGGCCCCAGGGGTCGTCCGCCTATAGCACAGTCACTCACTGAACCACTGCCTGCACTCATGTGGGCAGGCAACGGGTACCGTCCCACTTCTCTCCGCTTGGCACCGCGAAATCTACCCGTGATGTTCAGAGCGCGAGGCTGGCTACCCTTTGGGTCGCGCGCAGTTCCAGGCACAGGATGGACAGCTCAAACGGCTTGCAGCATGTAATGCTGCGGCAAAACTCGGACTCTGAGGGCGGGGAATGGCTTGGATTCCTTGGGAAGAGATTCGTGCTGTTCTGGCGCCCCTTTTTTGGATAAAACCTTGAGCATCGAAGTACTGTGGCAAAAGCGTTTACCCACAACAAAGAATCGGTACAGAACTCACCTGCGAGCGGTGAAGTGACACCCCAACAAACGCTCGGGCAAAACACTATCGGGCTCGCCTTTTTCGACAAGTCGCAACGCCTCGTCCACCAGGTGCTTCACCACTACACCATTCATGAGTGACTGTGCAGACACGCAGAGAGGAAAGTCAAACTTCATGTCCAAGAGCTACCTCGAACAGCCGGGCCTTTACACATCACTTGCACGGGCAGTAGTCTCGAAGTGGGATTGCCTAACAGAGACAAAATATTGCCATTCGGTCGTAGCGGATGCTGGTACCAAACGCGGAGTACCGGAGTTGTCGCCCTGTGACTAGCACCGGACTCGCACGGCCAAGCAAACACGCACGGAAAAACGAGTCCAGCGACAGAGATGCTGACCGCAAAAAACGAAACGGGTGCGAATAGCTTTCCACCCTGTTTTCGAAGCTCCGCCTCACGTTGTCGGCAAGAACTCAAATTCCAAACCTGCGGAGACAGTGTGTTACGATTCATTATGTTTTCGATATCACTGAGCACTGCAAACATCTCCACCTGGCAGCGCTAGTTTCGAATACCGGGAGTTACCCAGCTGGAATCAGACACTATTCTTGCCGTCGCGTCGGCCCCCAGATAGACTCACCACGACGCTTGCACCCCCCAAACTGCAGCCGCCTACGCATATACGGGGGCGCACAGTAAGTCTCTGTTCGAGGCAAAGCGCCGCCCACGACAAGAAACTCCAATCTGATTGACCATGTCACCGCGCAAATTTTCCCGGGCTCGATTCTGTTGCAAGAGTAGCTGCAACGCTTACGAATGCCTCCCTGTCACTTATGCCGGAGATCAGGATAGCGCCATCGATGCTCGCTTCAGGATCCGGCGACTCGCCAATATGCCGAAGGTAACTGACAATGTCTTGCGACCCCGTGGAATGACCAGCTAAAACAACCCGCTTCATTCGCATCTCCTTCCGCAAGTACCTCACCTGCCACCCAAAGAGAGGACATGAACGATGAAAGCCTCCAATGGACGAGAAAAGTGTCTGATGGGTTACCCGCACGTAGGGCTGCTGCGCTACGAAGACTCTCGAAATATCTGTCCCGGCACTTGTCCCAACCACTCTACATCCCTATCCCGTCTATCTGATGCCCTGGAAGATCACAGCAGGTCAGGCTGCCCGGTGACTCGGGCGGGGGTGGTGTCGAATGCTAGCACCCTGCACAAGCTGCTGGGAATGCGCTAATGCAGACACCCCAGGCTAGCGCTCCGACAGAGCTGCTGCCTTGCCGGGCAGCGCTCACAAAGTCCACACGCCGCAGGAGCCTCTGAGGCTTCTCTATAACAGCAGCCGAGTAGAACGCAGAAGCGTAAAAGGGGTTCAGGTACAGCACCGCACCGCCCTATCTCCTGCAGGCGCCGGGAGAAATATCCCGCTATTCAGTCAGCGCTGCAGGGTGCACAGAAGCGCGGCGGTACAAAAGCACACGCCGAATACAAGTAAACTACTCACAACCATCTCGAGCTCCCTAGAATCTTGCTGAAGAGAAGACATTCCGCAAGATCCAAACGAGGAAGAAAGGTTCACCTGCAGACAGATGCCAAACACATCAGACGTGCGGGGGCACCTTCGCAACGATTGCGGCGCTCCGGTGCCTGCATCAATATACTACCGAAGGAAACTGCACGATGCACCCGCACAGAAAAGCGCCCTCGCAGAGGCACAAGCGTTGGAATTCAACACCAGTGCCATAGAGACCCGCGCGCGAAACTAAAACAGAAAAAACCACGACAGCGTACTACTAGCTGCAGGTTGGGACACACAACTTCACACTGCCGATAGCCATATGCACGCCACAATTGCCGGCCGAGCCCCGCGGCGAAAAGCCAGATTTCTCGAAGTCACGGTCGAAGCGCCCTGCAAGTGCTGAACGACTCTGCGGCACGAGGCCACAGCGGAGAAGGAGCGATCGTGCCCAGGCAGGAATAGGCACGCCCTATCTCGAAAACGACGACCGAAGCGCAATAGCAGCTAAAAAGGCCGCCCACTTGAGACTAGGAGACAGGGCGCCGACGGGCTGCGTGCTGAAAAAACGGCTCACTTGAATGGTGGCAAAACCGACCCGGTCCACGGCTTGGGCAAACTGAGGCAGCCAGGGTAGCGACAGCATGCCTGAAGAAAATACGTGGCACCAAAGGGATGATCACTTTGTTCTAGACCGAGCACAACCGCCGGCTGAGTAAAGATTCACCGATGGCACTACAGTATTCGTTGGCAAACATGCCGGTAGCGTCAACATGCCGACACCCATACCGGGATCTCCAGGAAAATGAGGAGCTGACGGATCGCGAGGGACTGAGAGACGCCAACCATACCGCCAGTGCCCTCCCGAGCGACGAACGATTGGCATCGGAGCGTCTTCAGCAGCTAGTATATCGGCTGCCCTGAACAATGAGAGTGTCCCTGGAGGGGCGACAATTACGTGCCAGAGACTAGGTTGTCTCTTTCGCACCACCACGGTTTGACTAGCCTTGCCACGTAGAGGGCGTTCCCCACTTACCCTGGGCTAGACCGGCGACAAAAACTAACGCACAATCGTTACCGTCCGCGTAAGACGCGAACAGCAAAACGTTAGGATTTCCTCGGCACGGCTGCGCCATGACACCTCGCATGCAAGGACCCCTCTTGGTAAGCTCGCCATTTTTGTTGTCCCTCGACGCATCGATAGTGGACATGGTTCGAAGCATGGACGGCGGAGACGCCATGTTCAACTTGTGGTATCCCTCACTTGCGGCCTTTTTCTGTTGTTCTCCGTATCCCGGCTTAGGGGCCGGCACAAGTAAGGCAGTCAATAATGAAACTCGCTTTGAAAGCTTGAGCAGCAGGCAAGAAATGCGTAACTAAAGGGCGGTCGGCAGGGAGAGGAGGAAAAGAAACAAGGAAGTATTTAGCACGACAAGCCACGTTCTTCCGTAGTCAGGCCGTATGAACTAGGAGGGCTTCTCCCAAAGAAGCAAGGAAGTATTAGCAAGGCAGCGAGCCGCGTTCTTCCTTAATTAGGCTGTGCGAAGTTGGAGGGTCTGTCCCAAGAACGAGCCTGGCTCACAGGAGACGTGCCCCACTTAGCAGATTTCCCCCCCGGATGCCGCGGAAGCTGCATGGCCGGCCCGCCTGGGGAGTGGTAACGCTGGGAAGGCTGCAAGCGCGCGTGTGCTCTCGGAAGAAAGTCTGTTCGGAACCGTGAACAGAGCTAGTACACGAGGCAGAACGATGCAAAGAAAGAGGAAAAGAGAGACAGGGAAGCGCGACCGCTGAGTTTGCGTTAGAGGGCCCGCAGCCGACGTAACGATCCGAGAGACTGGCGAGCGGGTGACAAAGAGTGTTTTCGGGCACAAAACAATAAAAACGGTGACGGGGTGAAGCTGGATGCTGCACATTCCGATCTCTAGTCACGAATGGCGCAGAAAGATGCCGAGACGCACGGACCCGGTACTCAGAGATGAGATAGACGAGCAAAAAAACCTTGGGCTTCGGCGTGAAGACTAGTCAGCAGCAAACCCCACCACTTTCAAAGCGGCTTGTCCACGGGCCTGAAGACAACGGGGGCAGAAGCCTGGCGGGTTCGTGGGTCGCCACTTACGAAGCGGCCTGCTGCGGCGGCGGTGCGAGCACGCCAGCGTTCTTGTAAATCATCCGTCTCCTTTCTGGTCACTCTTCCTAGCGGGGGCAGTTACCGCACCGTCCCGAGTATTTCTGCCGAGGAGGGCCAGCTACCTTACACGGTGATATCCCACAAGGGCATAGAAGAAGCATCTGAAGAAGTGCGATATGGGTCCGACGTCCGCGACTCGCGGGACAACTGGCCTATACGCTGCGGCAAGCCGCGTCGGCCCAGAACGCTTTGCCCCCAGCACTCAAACTGGAATCGGCACAGGCCCCCATTGCTGCTCGAGCCGTTCTGCACGCACCGGTGTTGCAGCTTTCGCGTGTCGGGGGATGGAGTACGGCGGTCGCCAGTGGGCTCGCGGGCGTGAAAAACTTCGGGGGCCGTCGAGTTCGACTAAGTAGAGGTGCGTTATCTGTGGGGAAAAGCCGCCCGGCGCGCAGTCGTTCTCACATTCCCCTTCCGAGGAGCTGGAACCGGGTTCTGGTTTTCGTGCGACCAAATCTCACTGTTGGGAGGCCTGTCAGATCGCTGTGCCTTGGTTACGACTGCATTAGTCTGCAAAGGGGGACTCACATTAATGAATGACACCTACATTTTGATATGCCCGCAAAAGGTAGAGTGCTCCCTCGGCTAATAGCTGGTGGGCTGCGTAGTAACGCACATAGGCAGTTAAGAGTAGTGCCCACAGCGGCAAGAGCTCCGTGATACGGCGGGCAGCCCAAGAATACCGCCTGGGGTCGGCCTGTAGCAAGCCGCAACTACAACAACTGAACGCAAACGGGTGTGACAAAAATAGTGGTGCTACTACAGAGTAAATGTGACGCCCGGGTGTAGCATGCGCTACGGTGATGTGCCGGCCAATAGTTGACCGCGCTTAGTTTTCTGTGTGGAACGTGTGACGCCCGCGG
>NW_027154012.1:32228-34070 GCF_002600585.1 Cystoisospora suis
AGCAAACGCCAAGTTTCGGTGGAAACCGGAAGAACAGGGAGCTTTTGTGGCCATTAAGCACGCTTTGGTGGATGCCACCCAGGTGGCGCACCCGCAACCAGGGAAGCCCTTTGTGATCGACTGCGATGCGTCAATTTTGGGTCTGGGGGCCGCTCTGGCACAAGCGGATCGCGGGTTTCAACGCCCGATCGCGTTTGCGAGTAGAGCACTCAGGGCGAATGAGCGCAAGTGGACGATAACGGAACTCGAGGCCTTTGCGGTAGTTTGGGCGCTCGAGAGTTTCCGCGATTGGATAGAGGGTTCGCCGACACTCGTGCGAACAGACCATAGTCCACTTTTATGGTTACGCAATAATGCGGCAAAGTCTATGCGGATAGCGCGTTGGGTGCTGAGACTGCAGGACTTCGCCTTCGACCTGCAGCATAAGACAGGCAGGTGCAACGCGGTAGCAGACGCGCTCTCACGCTATCCGGCCGCTGACGCACCGGAGAAACCGCACTACACTATGTGTGATATGAAAGAAAGTGATGGTTTGTGCGCTGTAGTGAACCCTGCGGAGAGATGTCGTGAGTGCTGGGGACAGCACAACGCTTTCGCAGCAGGGGGTGGGTTAGGCACAATAGTCATTCAGCAAAATCCGCAGACTGACCGGCTGGAGCAGCCGCAGCGGACGGAATCTGAAGTTGTTGGTGAGGAAACGATCCGTCACCTTGAAAAGTTAGACCCGGAATGTATTCAAGTACGCCAATTTTTAGCGGGCATTCACGGCGCACGGCTGCCGGTATGGGCTACGCAAGCCAATATGGCCCCATTAGAAGTAGAAGGGGTACTGTATTTTGAGAGCGGGAGTGCGCAGCACGCCGACAAGAGACCGCTCGTCTTCTTACCGCACGCTGTCCGCACGGCTGTCGTGCAGAGATTGCATTCGGGTCAGGAAGCTGGACACTTTGGTCGAAAGAAGACCATAGCAAGAGTCCGCCCACGCTACATTTGGGGCTCAGTAGCCCGCGATGTGGTGAAAGTGTTGCGCACGTGCTGCCAATGTTGGCAGCAGGCCAAGGATGGGTGTCAGAGCTATACGCTCCGACGCGTGCTTTACTCTCCTTCCCTTTTTACGCGTCAATTTTGAGATCTCTGAGCTTTTCTTACTTTTCTTATTTTTCCTTTAATTATTATTTTTTGTTTTAGCGGCTGATGGGTTCTTAGGTTATTTTCCGAGTTGGTGTTTATTCGTTCTCATGATTTATTTGAGGCGTCAACATCGAGTCACGAGAGCGGACAAGTAGCTGGCGCACTCAGCACAGAACAGCTTAGCGTTTTCAGGCACTTAGAATATCAGAGACAGTACAGAAATATTATTGGAATAATTAGTTACTTATATTAGAAGCTTCACTTAGTAATTCTAATTATTATTACGTGCGGGACGGCTAATAGTTGAGTCGTCCACTGCACGGCAGCCGCGGGCGGCGCACTGCGCACGCGCTCCCGCACACAGCCCAGCCTTAGGGAGCCACGCGCGACCGTGGGGGGTGGATAGTTAATTCGGGGAGAGGAATTAATATACTCTTTTACAGACAAAGAGTAGTTCTTCTGGTCACGTCGAGTTGAGAACGAGTTGTTCTCAGTTTCTATTAGTTGGAGAAGCTTAAGAAGTCGTTTGGCTGCAAGTCAGCAGCGGTCTGAGTAAGCGGCGGTGTTGCCGCGAAGTGGTAGTGAACGTCGGTGTCGAGCGAAGACTGTTGTGGGGAGCGTTGTTGTCAGGATTTTACAATCCTGCCCTGATCGTCATCAAATAATGCTCTATTTTTAAGAATGACGATCGCTGTGAGAACGCACCGATGC
>NW_027154013.1:0-1743 GCF_002600585.1 Cystoisospora suis
GATTACCCGAGGTTGGCTTGTAGTGAGCCAACCGCTAGTGGAACTTAGCAGCGAAAAGTTGACGATTTATCGTTAGCTTACCAGTAGTTTAACACTCGCTGCTGAGAATTGCATTAGGGTGACGCCCGCGTTGTAGCACGCGCTACTGTCGCGGGAGGACGCTGGACCTGCGGGAGCAGGCACCGGAGTGTTGCTGCACGGGCTGCGGCGCCGCGGCTGAGCACCGCGGCGCAGGCCGGTGCGAGACGCCGCTCGATGGCGAGGTGGTCCGAATCCAGTTGGGGGGTTGATTGGATTATGCCTTTTAGTTCTCATGAAAGTTAATCTTTCCGGGCCACTCTAACTTAACAACAGAAAAGTTCGGAACTCCGTTAGAAAGAGCCGAACGCAACACTCCAGTGGCAGCCGGCGATTGTTGGGAGCGAGAGCGGGGCTCCAACCGTCACCGTCAACTCAGGTTTTGTTTCAGTAGTGTTTCTTATTATAAATAAAGTCTTTTTACCGTATTAGTCACCGCTCAGGCGACCCGCTGTTGCAGCTCAGAGCACCGGCGGACCCTTACGCAGTGCGGCCGCAGTAGCGACGCGGCAGCACAAATGGTGCCGTGACCCGGGACTCTTGTGAAAACAAGAATTTTCCGGTGCTTGACCAGCACGGCGGTGGACTGTCGATTGTGCGCCCGTCTTTCCGTTGTTTTACGGTAGTTTTGTGTAGTACAATCATCGGGAAAAGTCTCCCTGCTAATTTGTGCTGATTGTCCCCCGCGTCTCATTCGTTAAAGGATGGCAGACCACGAATTAACGCGCGGGCCCACACCAGGTCTTCCTGAGGAGGTTAACGGGGCGGCCCGAAGATTGCCGGATATCTTGGAAGGGTCAGCGCAGGGTAGTTTTGTGGTGCGTAGTGGCTCGCCCTTGCCTGATACCCCCGGAGTTCGCCCGCACCAGCCGAGTTCCTCAACGCTACCTGCAGGAATGGACCATGCCCCGCGGGAACACCGTCTTCATAATGAGGTCCTTGAGGTTCCCCCACCGGCCGATGGGGCAATTCTCGCCCCCGCTACTAATTTGAAAGCTTTCAAGGAGCTACGACTCTTACCCCACGATGACGACGATGAAGATCTTCCGGACAAAGTGGACTTGGAGAAGTGGTTCGAGGACTTCCAGAGCGCGTGCTGGCGGGGCCATGGAAGCGGTGCCATCCACCAGTTCTGGTGGCTCGACCAGCTTCTTCTTCAAGCTACAGCACATGCACGCCATCACATCAACAGTATCCTCACCGATCTCAGCCGTGATAGACCTCACCTAAATCGGTTCGAGCAATATGTCGAAGTACGCGACAGCTTGCTGTTAGAGCAGCCAGACCGCTACTCGACCGTGGCGTACTTCGACCAGTTAATGGCTCTGAGGCCAGGTGAGAGGAGAGCGCTTGTTTTACAACGACACATCAACCGGTTGTGGACCCACTACGAGGTGGCCAGGGCTCGAGATGCGAAGGCGGTTCCGCCCAAGGTTATGCCCTCACTAACGGAGTACTTCGTCACCTTGTTGTACAGTCGTGCGCTCAAGTCTGCCACCAGGGCTGGAATTCCTCCACTAAGCGTATTTGTCGCTGAGGGGCAAAGCCAGCTGCTGGTTAGATACGCCCAGCGGGCCGCGGCGTTCGAAGCCGCAAATCCGCCAGCAAACAGCTATGTGATTGCCGGTGCCTTAGACGATGCTGGTAATGCTGTGGTGGAACGCC
>NW_027154013.1:1984-6513 GCF_002600585.1 Cystoisospora suis
GACGGCGCCCGGCGTGGTAATTGTCCGAAGTGCTTACAAGCAGGGCACTCCGTCTTTTCTTGTCCTGAAGCAACAGGCGTGGTATGGAGCCACGGTCCGGGTCCCACGATTCCCGGGAAGGACAAGAGAGCAGGACAATCCGTGGCGGCGGCGGCAGTGCCGCGGGTGCAAGCCGTTCGTTATGAGAGCGGGAGATCTCTACCGGCGTTGGACGACGCCGAACAGGATCTACTCTTTCCGGAGAACTCGCTTTTCGACCCAGTGTCCGAGAAGAGGACGTGCGATACGGAGTCTCCACTCTATCCTCAAGTAAGTGAATCTCATGACTTTGTGGTAGAAACACCTGCTGCGGCTCAGACGATGCCAGTCAGCCTCTGTGCAGCACTGGTGTTACGGTACGTTGCGGGAGGGAATCTCTTTGTACCGCTTCGGTTTGGGCAGAGTACGCGACAGGCTCTGCTGGATCCAGGCAGTGCGGGTACGTTGTTGAACAGTGCACATTTTCCGCCGGGAACGTTGCCTGGTTTCGTTGCGGAGGTACCTTCCGGAGCAAGTTTGCGCGATGCATCTTGCCGGGAGATGGTAATAATTGGTAGTTGCGCTGTACAAATAGAAGCTGCAAGCAGACGCGCGCGGCTCACTGTGTTTGTGGCAGAGCGGCTGCCAGCCCCAGCATTTATCGGCCTTGACGCAATGAACGCGTTGGGTGTTTCTGTTCTTTCTTTAGGCGGGGCGTTCCGCATAGTAGCTGGAGGCGCAGCGAACGAGGCAGTTGATGCTTTCGTCTTGAAGCCGTTCGCAACGGTGGCCAGGGGTCTCGCCGTCGAGGACCCTACAAGACCGGCGCTGAAGCGACGAAAAGTCTTGGATGACCCTGAGGAAGGGTCAGCTCTCTTCGTTGAGTCACCGTGTCAGTCGGTTGTGGATCGCGCGATAGGCGCTTGCATGGCGTGTTCTGCCCTTGAGCATGTGGAAGGTGCGTGGGTAGTGCCGGGAGATCAATTAAGGGTCACCGGTACCGTGGCAAGTACGTGCCGTGTTCACGAAACTGACTCTGCCGGGAAACACGGGTTGTGTAATTTTCCGGAAACTCATGCTCAAGTAATGGCCATGTGCGAACGAGCTGAAGCGTTGAATGAGGCTGACATTATTCAGCTAAAACGCTTATGTTCTCGTTACGAGACTATCTGGAACGCGGGCGACAGGCCCTTAAGCAAAACGAACCTTACTACGTTTAAGGTTGAGTTGCAGGAAGGAGTCCTGCCGATAAGTTGTAGCTATCGACCTGTCAGCGCAGACAAGAGGCGGCGAATAGCCTTGCTAGTGAGTGAGTGTCTGGCTAGTGGGTTATGCGTACCCAGTGATTCCGAATGGGCTTCGGCGGTAGTGCTGGCACCCAAGCCAGGCGGCAAGGATCGCCTTTGTATTGACTACCGGAAGTTGAATAGCGTCACCCGGGTGCCCACCTACCCGCTGCCGCGGATACAGCAAGCGTTGGACGCGTTGCAGGGAAAGACGTTTTTCTCTGTGTTCGATTTCCCCAATGCCTACTGGCAGATTGAGGTCGAACCGGAGAGTCGAAAATTCTTGGCGTTCATCACGCCAGATGGCCACTATGAATGGACACGAATGCCATTCGGAGCCGCAGCCGCACCAGCGACTCAGCAGCGGATGATAGACAAGCTGCTTGGAGGAATGAAGTGGGTGTGCGCTATAGCCTATCTCGATGACGTGGTAGTCTTCAGCGATACGTTCGCTGATCATCTGAAACATCTAGAGGCCTTCTTCGTGAAGGTTAAGGAGGCTAACCTTCAATTGAAGCCTCAGAAAAGTAATCTATGCAGGAGCGAGACATGCTATCTAGGCTTTCTGGTTTCAGCGAAGGGAGTGAGGCCAGACCCCTCGAAAACCGCTCCTATCGCAAGATTTCCGGTCCCGAAGGACGTCAAATCAGTGCGCAGCTTCCTTGGAATTGGGAGCTATTATCGACGATTTATACGCGATTATGCACGGAAAGCAGAACCGTTGCAGCGGTTGTTGACGGCGAATGCCGAGTTTCGATGGGGGGCTGAGCAGGAGAAAGCCTTCGAGAATATCAAGCTCGCTCTGGTCAACGCGACCTTAATGGCCCACCCGCAACCGGGCAAACCCTTCGTGATCGACTGCGATGCATCGATCTTAGGGCTGGGTGCAGCGTTGTCGCAGCCGGATGAGCGTGGACTGGAACGTCCCATCGCATTCGCGAGCAGAGCGCTTCGTCCGAACGAACAGAAATGGACGATCACAGAACTCGAGGCGTTTGCGGTGGTTTGGGCTCTTGAGAGCTTCCGCGTGTGGGTCGAGGGTTCCCCTACATTGGTCCGCACGGACCATAGTCCTCTATTGTGGTTACGAAATAATGCGGGAAAGTCCACGCGAATAGCGCGCTGGGTGTTGAGGCTTCAAGACTTCGCATTCGACCTGCAGCATAAAGCGGGCAGGTGTAATGCAGTGGCGGACGCGCTGTCACGTTACCCGACCGGTGAAGTGCCGGCAAAATCTCATGCAACTATGTGCGATGTGAACTACGCAGCCAGAACTGATGCACTCTGTGCTGTCGTTAATCCTGCTGAAAGATGTAGGGAGTGCTGGGGACAGCACAACGCTTTTTCAGCGGGGGGTGGGACCGTGTTGATAACAGAGCAGCCCACGACTCAGACAGTTCGAATCGAGCGAGCAAACAGGCCAGAGTCTGAACTTGTTGGTGAGGAAACGATCCGTCACCTTCAAAAATTGGATCCAGAATGCATCGAAACGCGGCAGTACCTTGCCGGCGTTGACGGCGCACGACCGCCGATGTGGTCAGTGAGAGCCGGCATGGTCCCAGCGGAAGTGGACGGAGTTTTGTGTTTCAAGAGCACGGACCCGCAACATTCTGACAAAAGGCCGTTGATTCTGTTGCCGCAGGTTGCGCGAACCGCGGTAGTGCAGAGGCTACACTTAGGTCAAGAAGCCGGGCACTTCGGGCGAAAAAAGACTATCGCAAGAATTCGCGCACGCTACATCTGGGGGTCAATAGCCCGTGATGTGGCGAGGGTGTTGAGCACGTGCAGCCAGTGCTGGCAGCAGGCCAAGGACGGGGCCCGGAATATTCCTGGCCGGACGTTGCCGAAGGGCTGGCCTGGCGAAGTCATCGCTATGGACCTTTTCGGCCCGCTCCCGCTATCCAGGAAAGGCTTCTTATTGATTCTGGTCATAATCGACCATTTCAGCCGATGGGTTGATCTTACGGCCTTAAGAAAGGCGGAAGCCGCTGATGTTGTCGAAGTGTTAAGGAATAAGTGGATACCGCAGCACGGTGTTCCGCGGCTAATCTTGTCGGATAACGGCCCGCAGTTTGTTGCGGATGTCGTGCAGCGCCTCTGCAGAGGTATTGGAGCGCGTAAATTATACAGTACGCCTTACCACCCGAAAGGAAATTCGGTTGTGGAAAGCTTCATGCGTACTCTAAAGAAGGCGCTAGGCGCTTTGGTGGACGAAGACGGAAGAGACTGGGATAGGCATCTTCAAGCGGTGGCCTTAGCCCATAACTCGACTCCGCACACCGCCACCGGTTTCTCACCCTTCTTTCTTGAGCACGGTCGGGAGGCAGTTCTCCCCGTGCAACGGTATCTAGACGAGCCGAGGCTCGACCCAGTGTCAGTTTCGTGGTTAGAAAGGCTGTGGAGGTCTAGACTTTACGTTTATGAGGCGCACGCCATGGAAGAAAAACGGCAGAAGGAGCTATGTGGCTCTGCAAGGTCCCTCTTACCTCCAGGTGCCATTGTCGCAGTACGCCTGAGCCCCGCGGACGCAGGAGAGTACCCCGCTAAGTTAGCGCCTAGGTGGGCCGGCCCGTGGGTAGTTTGTGAGAGATTCGGCAACGATAAAACGTATAAGGTGCGGGATGTCTGCACTAAAGCAGAGAAGCAAGTCAGCAGAGACCAGCTGAAGCTCTTAGACCTACCGGCGGAGCCCGGTTCTATCTGGCCGTTCCCGCGCGTGCGGCTGGACGATGGCGCAGTAGGTTGCAACAACCTGCCTGACCACGCAGCCCGTGATGCGGTGAGGCCGTACAGTGGATCGGGGGCGCGACCTGCGGCGTCCCCTGCCTTGCAACCCCCACCCGAACAGGATGGCACAGGGTCAGCAGGAGTTCAAATACCCGCTAATCGGCAATGCGGTAATGGTGAGGCGCACCCTATAACGCAGAGTAGATCAGTAGTTGATGGTACCACCGCTACAGGACAGATACAACACGAGCCGCGGCAAGTTGTTGACACCGCCATGCCCTATGGCTTCCGTCCTACGGCGAGCCGGCGTTCTCGTGCGGTGGAAGAGGCCCGGGGTTTCTCGGGACCTGCACGACGAGGACGTCGTTACCTCTAGCAGGGGGTGGATGATATGCCGGTCGAAAGGGATTACCCGAGGTTGGCTTGTAGTGAGCCAACCGCTAGTGGAACTTAGCAGCGAAAAGTTGACGATTTATCGTTAGCTTACCAGTAGTTTAA
>NW_027154014.1:0-1476 GCF_002600585.1 Cystoisospora suis
CCTAGTATGGGAGAAGACTCACCAGTGCCTAGTCGAGAGGTCACACCCACCAGTCGTCCTTCTCGGCTTCGCACAGCGACCCCCGCAACCCTAGAATCATTACACTAGGCCACTATTTAGTGGCGATCGAGGCAGGATTACAAAACCCGGACACGAACAGGGCTCAGATTAGCTTTAGAAAGCTCATTCAATATTTTAGAGTGGAAAGAGGGGGAAGAGAGTGTGTGTCGAGTTCTGAGAGACGAACCGACACCCTCTGGTTGCTCCTCGGAAAGCTGGGCCCGACGGTCGTGTCGGCGTTGGAAATGATGAGCTATCAGACTATCACCGACGGACAATCTTTGATCACACAGGGGCTGCAAAGAGCCTCCTCCGCACCTTTCCGTAGTTTAAAGATATGTGTTAAGCTTTTAACCGTGTTAGGATTTTGCTGTGTGCAGCGGGTGGCAGCCGGTTTAATGAAGATTGTGTCGAAAGTAAGCGCGGGAGTGCAATCGGCCAGCCCCACAACTGACAGATGTTCTCTGGAAACTCACTAACGCTATTTGGAAAAAGCTAATTGTGTAGTTAACAACTTTCGCCAGCGAGCAAGGACCGAGGAAAGGCGACAGACGAAGACGAACTGAAGAAAGAAAAGATGCGGAGGAATTTGTCACGGAGTTCAGATCCCTCATCCTCCGACGACCGGAGTGTTCTAAGCCGATGCCTGGCTCAGGCGGATCTACCGGTTCACAGACTACCCCCGGGGGGCACGGTCTAGCTTCCGGATCCTGAATTAAACAGGTAGGGTTGTCACACACGCGGTAGCCGTAGCGGAACCTAGGAGTTAGGTTCACAGATCTGTCGGACACAAGCGAGTTGCTTAGGACGGATGTCCTGCCGAGCGTCGCAGTGCGTCCCCAGGGAGGAATCGTCTTACTACGTCAGCGTTCGGCCGCCGCTCCACGCACGCGGAATTCGTCCCAGCCCAGCTCAAGGGCGTCAACGTTCGTAAGACCTCCAGGCAATCCTGTTCGGACTCGTAATCCACAGATTGAGGCCCGAGCAAGCCTGCAACCATGCCGCAGAGGCACGTTCACACTGAAAGTAGTCTCATCCGTCCACTGACATCACTCAACGACTCCTCAGACGCACACTCCACTCGGACCAGACATCACTCAGGTCTTTGTTTTGAGACAATCGACCAAGAGGGGGTCCTATACTCCATATGGAAGTAACTTCATGCATTTAGCCGGTTTACGCTCGGAAAAAATCCTCCTTCTTTTCTTCTTTCTGCTCCCTTCCCTTCCTGCTCTTGTCTCCCGCGTCTCAATCGACTCTCCCCGCTTGTCTCGTGATCGACCCTGGGGTCTCACTGGACTCCGCCGTCCGGATTGCCCGTCGGTGACCTCGGGATCGGCTGCTGGTACCTTCTCACATTTCGAGGGTTGGCCTTTTCTGTAATGGTTCCTGGTGTCCAGAGACTACGCGAAGGCG
>NW_027154014.1:1502-1744 GCF_002600585.1 Cystoisospora suis
GTTCGTGTGCCGCACCTCCGGTGAGGGTGTCCCGTCCTTGGGGGCCGTCCACACTGCGCAGGGGGTTTCCCTGTCGCCGATTCCCTCCTGGTGCCCCTTGGGGCTCCATTGCCCGAACGGCGAGCAACTGATCTTCGTTCCCGGGGCCTCTCCGAGGGTCGTACGTGTACTGTTGTTCGCCTCTCGGGTCGCTCTGCCTGCTAGAAGTCCTACGTCACGCTAATCGTGCCGATTCTCGCACA
>NW_027154014.1:2015-2439 GCF_002600585.1 Cystoisospora suis
ACTTGGAACGCGTTTTTGCACAAAAACACCGACTCTGTGTTGCACATAGCACATCACGAACCGCTTGGCCTGGCTCGACGGCTCCAGCCGGCGAGGATTCCGTTTAGCTTCTGCGTCGGACGCAGGTTGTGGGGTTTCCGGGTGCGCTAATGTGCATTTGCGTTTTGTTTTGCACGGTTCCTTGCCCGGGATTGGGTGGAAACCGTGCTTTTACCGGCTCGGTTTACCGGCGATTGAGCTGGCCACCGTGAGCCGCCGCGGCCTCCCGGGGTTCGAGGTGTCGTTCCCGTGCGTGTTTCTCTATTCTTTTCGTGCCTATTGTGGATCAATGGATAGCAAATGTGTTTTGCTTTCCATTGATACCTATTTTGCATGGAAAGCGTGCGGTTTGCTTTACCGGACTGCTCTCTGTTTTTCTGCGCGC
>NW_027154015.1:0-8627 GCF_002600585.1 Cystoisospora suis
CTTCTTCCTTTCCTCTTTCGGCCTTCCCGCCCATATAGAGTTGCCTTTCGATTCTCCTCTATTGCTTTCTGCATCGGATCCTCTCTCCTCTCCAGGTAGCACGCCTTCCTGTGTGTGTTGGTCTCTCTCTTCTTTCTTTTTCTTATCCTTTTCTTCTTCTCCCCCTTCTCCTTCCCTCTTGCTCCTTCCGTTGCTATTCACTTCATTATGACCTTTACCTTTGTCTTCGTGTTCTCTGGTCTCGTTTTCCTTCTCTTCTCCTTCTTTCTTTCTCTTCTCTCCTTTCTTCTCTTCTTCTTCTGTTTCATTACGTCTTCTTTCTCTTCCCTCTATTCCTCCTCCTCCTGCTCCTATAGGCTGTCCTTTGCTGATCTCCCTTTCTACCTTTCCTCTCTCTCTCTCATCTGAGCCGCCACCTGGTAGGACACCTGTATGATTTGACTCTTCTCTCTCTTTCATGCCGTCTTTCTTTTCTTCTTTCTTTGGACTCTGTTCCTCATTCTCTCCTTTCCTTTCCTCCTTGTTCTCTTTAGTCACGTCTTTCTTCTCCTCTCCTCCTCCCGCCCAGAGCGCATTTCCTTTCCTCGCTTTCTTGATCGTCTCTGTCTCTCTACTATTCTCTCCTGGGCTAGGCAAGACCGCACCTTCACGCTCTCCTTCTTGACTGCGCTCCTCGTCTTTCGATTCTCCATCTCGATGCTCGGCTTTTTCAGGGGAGACGGGAGAAGATTCCAGCCTCTCCTTGTCTTGTTGGGTTTCTTCGTCTTCTTCTCTTCCTTTCTCTCTGTCGTCTTTCTGTTTCTTCTTTTTATCCTCTTCTTCTTCTCCTCCTCTCTCTTCTCTTTTCTTCCCCTCCTCCCTCGAGATCTTCTTCTCTCCTCTTGATCCAGCCCAGAGAGCGTTGCCTTTCGCCCTCGCGTTAGCATCTTCTAATAGCTTCATTTCTCCTCCTTCTTCTTTTGTTTTGGAAGCAGATGGGAGAACGCCTCCCTCTCCTTTCTTGTCTTCTTCTTCTTCACCTGCTTTCTCTCTCTCATCTGTCTCTTTCTTCTCATTCTTCTCTTGTCCTTCCTTGACGTTCTCATGTGGCGCTAGTCTTGTTTCTTCATCTTCTTTCTTCTTTTCATCTTCTTCTTCTCCTGCTTTCTTCTCCTCCTCCCTCGGAATCTTCTTCTTCTCTCGCATCCCAGCCCAGAGAGCATTGCCTTTTGTGGCACTAGCATCTGATAGCCTTCCTGTCTCTCCTCCTTCTTTTTCTTCTTTTGAGGCAGATGGAAGAACACCCCCCTCTGCCTTCTCTTCTTCTTCATCTACTTTCTCTCTCTCGTCTTTCTCTTTCTTCTTCTTCTCCTGCTCCCCCCTCGGTTCTTCTCTTGAACCATCGTGAGGGGGGGATGTCTCTCTTACCTCTTTCTGCTTTCCTTCTTCTTCTTCTTGTCCTTTCTCTCTTTTCTTCTCTTCCTCCAGGGTCTTCTCTCCAACAGGACCGTCGATTTCGTCTGTCTCTTCTTCTCTCTCTTCACGTCTCTTTCCTCCTAGGCCTCCTAGAGAGACATCTCTCTCATGTCTTTCCTTCTCTTCAAGTCTTTCTTCATTCCACCCCACGCTCCTTGAAGAAGATTTCTCGGTGCCACTCTCTCCTCCTCCTCCTCTTCCTCTTAAAAGAGATATCTTGAGATGCTGCTTCTCTTCTTCTTCTTCGGCTCTTCCTCCTCCTCCTTCCTCTTCCTCCTCCTTTCTCTCAGAGGCCTCCCTTCGACGGTGAGTAAGCAGGTGATCTGTCCTCGGGTTCGATCTCTCCGCTGTAAACGTTGAAGAAGAAGAAGAAGAAGAAGAAGAGGAAGAAGAAGAAGAAGGGTCTCCGGGAGTGTCTATCCATGAAGGGGATTTCTCCATTGTGAAAGATTGTTCTTCTTGGATTGATGAGAGGTTTTCTGTCTTTTCTTTCTTCATTACGTTATCAGTATTCTCTTCTTCTTCTTCTCTTTTCAGTCGTTCGTTTTCTTTCTTTCTATCTCTGTCTTCTATCACACGACTACCTCCACGGTCTCTCGACAACGCGGATGGCGTCTGACCCCCCCCTTGGATCTCTCCGGTCTTCTCTTTTCTCTCTTCCTTGTCCTTCTTCTTGTTCTTCTTCGCTCTTCTTCCCTCTTCCTTATTACTATCTTCTTCTTCTCTCTCTTGATGTTCTTCTCCTTCTTGTTCCTCTCGCTTATCAAGGGTCTCTTCTTCTCCTCGGATCTCCCCCTGTCCTTCTCTTTCTTCTTCCTTTTCTTCTCTCCTCAAACCTCCCCTACTGCTATCGCTAGTCACGTCTGCTCTTTCTTTTTCTCCCTGGGATTTCTGCTCCTGCTGAAGAGTGAGAACCCACTTTCTCCCTTGCTCTCGTTGTTTTGCTTTCACGTCATCTTCTTCATCTCCATCTCGATTTTCTCCTTCTTCTCCTTCTCTAGCTTCTTTCTCTTCCTCTTCATCTTGGAAGCCCTCTAACCATGGATCTCCAAGAAGATCAAAGAAAGGATGGATGTGCACTCTATCAGCCGAATCAGAGGAAGTGGCCCAGCTCTTCTCCTCAGTCACATCACCCTCCTCATTCTCGGCCTTTCCTTCGTGCTGATCTAAGACCAAGTCTTCCCACGCTTTTACATCTCCTCTATTCTCGATTCTCCCTCTATTGCCTAGCCCTCCAGGGGTTGTTCCTATACCGGAAGGCGGTGTACGTACACCTCCTCCTCCTGCTGTCCCCGTTGAGAGCTTTGATCTTGAATGGATCTTCTCTCCTCCTCTCTGTTTCACTCCTGTGCCTCTCCATCTTTCCTTCTCGGCTGGATGAAGATGGAGCTTCTTCTGATGCAAAGAAGAAGAAGAGAAAGGTGTCTGCTCTACGGATCTTCCTTCGTCTCTCTTCTCTTTGATCTTCTCTCCTCCTGTATGGATAGAGGTCAAAGAATCTGTAAGAAGGTAACCTCTTGCTACTCCTCCCTCGTCCTCTTCTTTAACTTCTGTCTTTTTCTGTTTCTCTTCTCTGTCTTTCTCTTCATCCTTATCCTTCTCGATCCGTTCCTGCATGGCTGACAAAGTCTCTCGAACGATTTCTTCTCTATTATCTGGCTTTGGAGCCTCTCCTCCCATCGAAGCACTCCCTCTTCTTCCTCCTGGCTCGGTCTCTTCTCTTTCTCCTTGTGAACTGCCCCAGTCTTCACTCTTCTCTACAGCAGAATAGTCGAGGCCTTTCAAGAGCGATGTGGGAGAGCCACTACGTACTGAAGAAAAAGAAGAGGAAGAAGCTGGAGAAGAAGACGCAGATAAAGAAGACGATGAAGAAGAAGAAGAAGGAGAAAGAGAAGAGAAAGATGAAGAAGAAGAGGAAATTTCCCTTCCTTCAGATGGGTCTTTTTCTTCCTCTGGAGAGTTCTTTTCATCGAAGGTTCTTTGGAGATAAGAGATCGTATTTTCTTCTTCTTCTTTTCTTCTTCTTATTCTTTCATCTTGACTTTCTGTTACGTTGTCTTTCTCTTTGACATCTTCTTTCTCCTCATTCTCCCCCTTCCACTGATCTAGCCAGGAGTCCCAGGTGTTTCTCTTGTCTTCTCTTTCTACAGCAGAAGAAGAAAGAGGCTGATAGGATCGAGTTGAATGGCGACTAGTCGATCTCTGGACTTCCCTTCCTCCTCTTTCATGAGCTTGTTGACGAGAGGGTGATCTTTCTCTTTCTTTTTCTTTCTTCAACATGTCTTTCTGGAGACGAACGGCTTCTTCTCTTTCTCTTATATTCTTCATGATTTGGTTAGAAAGGCTGTCCTCGTCTTCGCCTTTCCATGGCCCGTGAAGGAGTTCAAACGAAGGAACTGTCATGATATCTTCTTCTTCTCCTCTTTCAGATCTCTTCTTCTTTTCTTCCTCTTCTTCTTTCTCCTCATAATCTCCATCTCTCTCAGCGTGACTGTACAATCTCTTCTTCATCTGTTGATCTCTCCATTGTTCTCTTCTCCATTCTAGTAGTCTTTCTTCTTCCTCCTCGGCTTCTGTTCTCTCTTTCTCTTTTCGCCGACCAGCTTCTATGTTGTCGTCAAACGCCTTGCCTTTTTCTTCTTCTTCGTCCTCTTCTAAAGCTTTCGCGCCTTCCTTCTTTCTTCTCTCTAAGTTGGAGCTCTTCTTCCTCTTCTTCTCTTCATCGCTCTTGTCTTCTCGATGTCTCTGTGTACCATCTGAGAGAAGAGGAAGAGATGGCGCTAGTGTTTCAGCGGGAGCAAACCTGTCTCTATTGAAGTGATAGTCTCTCTCGTCTTCTCCTTCTTTCTTGGTGACGACGATAGGAGAAGATGAAAAAGAAGAAGGAAAAGAAGAAGAAGGGAGGTCCATCCATAAATCTCTCGAACGTCTTTCGCTCTTCGCTTCTGGAGAGTCACTTTGTAAGGAAGTGGGAAATTGAAAAGAAGAAGGAGAAGAAGGAGAAGGAGAAGAATATCCTTGGGCGGGAGGGGCCCATGCAGACGCTGGAGCAAAGATATCAGAAAAGGCTACCGTGGCGACTGTATCCGAAGGAGCAGCTGAAGAAGGAGGAGAAGAAGAAGAAGAAGGAGGGTTGACTGTTAGTGGAGAAGAGGAGAGATAGTTAGTCTCAGTAATAGTCCTATCTAAAGACTTCTTCTTACTTCCTCCTTTCGCATGAGGCTTCCCTCGTGAGAAAGAAGAAGCAGAAGAAGAAGACGTTGATCTATCTCGACCAGCAGAGAGAAGTCTCTCACGAGTCTTTCCCTCTTGGTTCTTTTCCTCTCTCTTCTCTTCATCTCGAGAAGTAAAACTGGCAAAAGAAGAAGAAGGAAGGGCTGAACGGTAGAGACCGATAGAGGCTGCTTGACTATGAGAGACAGCACCGATAGCGAGAAGAAGAAGAAGAAAGAGAAGAAGAGAAGAGAAAGAAGAAGAGGAAGAGGAGATAAAATGAGAGAAGGACGTCTGGTCACTATGACGGGAAGAATAAGGAGAGCAAGAAGAACGACGACAGAAACAAGATTTTGCCAGTAAACATGTATCACGTGTAGAATTACTCCATGGGGGTTCTTCTCTCTTTCTTTCCTCTGCTTTATTCCCTTCACTTCTCATGGATTTGTCATCTCTAGAAGCTCCACTTGAAGAGGAGGGCAAACTGCTAGGGGCACCGGTAGGTGCAGTTGGGGTGTCCTCCTTCTCTTTCTGTCTATGGAAGGATTTCTCTTCTTCTTCTCTTTCTTCGACTTTAAGCTGGCGAGTTCTTCTCTCTGGTCTTCTCGTCCTCTCTTTCTCCTTCTCCGTTATCAGCAGAAGAGTCGCTTCTCTGTCTTCCTCTCTCTCGATTTTTCTCTTCAAAGAGCTAGTCCATGATGAAGGCCTCTTCTGTAAATGACGGACACTAGGAGAAGAAAAAGGAAAAGAGACAGACGACGGAGAAGAAGAAGAAGGAGAGAGAGAAGTTGGAGAAGAAGAAAGGGAAGTTGGAGAAGAAGAAAGGTAAGTTGGAGAAGAGGTAGGAGAAAGAAAAGTTGAAGAAGACAGAGACGAAGAAGAAGGAAGAGAAGGAGATGCAAATTTCCGTTGATTTCTGTCTTGTGTAAATTCTCTGGAGTGTCGATCTCTTGGAGGGAAAGAGAAGTGTCTCCCTGTGAAAAGGGCCCTTCTTTCTTTCTCTTTTCGAGTCGACACTGAATGGAGAACACTTTTAGAACTCTTTGAAGAAAGACCTATAGATCGTTGTTGAAGAGATCTCCGTCTTATAGAAGGAGAAGATGAAGAAAGAAGGCAAAACTGAGCCTCCGACGTCCTTGCTGTCCCCCTTCCTCCACCTTTTCTTTTCTTTGGGTTCACGAGCACAGAAGAAGAAGAAGAGAGAAGGAGAAAAGGAGATGACGGAGACGGGAGAGAAGACGTCTGTGTCTTCGCAACATGCTGGTACTTAGTAGAGGACAGACAAGGCGACTTCTGCATAGGTCTCCAAGAAGAAGAAGAGAGAGAACAAGGACAAGAAGAAGAATGAAAAGAAGAAGATGAAGGAGAAGAAGAAGAAAAAAGATTGTATGGAGACATAGTTGTGGGAGGTGTTTGAAGAGGTTGAATCGATATGTCAAGAAGAGAGGGTGAAATCCTAGGCTTGAATCGATACTAGGAAAAGAAGGAGAAGAAGAAGACGGAGAGAGATGAAGATGTTGAGAAGAGGAGAAGAGTAAGTGAGGGAGTAAGTAGCAGGCAAGGGTTTAGATTGCAGTGGAGAGTGTCGACAATGTCGGAGGCTCGATGCTGCCGCCTGTAAGGACTGAACGGAGTTGGCTAGGATTCCTCATTAAAAGAGAGAGAGGAGATCAGCACAAAAGGAGAGATGTTGCAGAAAGACAAGAGAGAAGTCGAAAAAGAAGAAAAAGAAGAAACAGCGGAAGAAAATTAGACAAGGAAGAACAAGCGGTTTAACTAGATAACAGAGACACACAGAAATAAGAAGAAGAATGTTTGCATGCTTGAGAAGTAACAGCTCTAGCACCACGACTACTCGGGGTGGCACTCCGTAGGCACGATGACGACCCCGCAAGAAAGAGAACAAGAAAGAGAAGAAGAAGAAGAAAGGAAAGAAGAAGAAAATGAGGAAGAAAGAGCGAGACGTTTACATGCTGATGATCCTGTAGTATGTCTATATGTCTACTGAAGTCACCGAAGTAGAGAGGAGAAGAAGAGAGATAAATAGATAGATAGATAGCCTCGTGGCTATCCCATCTGTCTGTTTGCTTATTCTTCCTTGTCAGTCACGTGAGTAGACCTTCATTCAACTGAAGAAACGTCTGGCGCCTTTTCTCTTCATTGTCTCCTTGAGAAGAGGTTTTTCTTTCTCGATTCTCCTCCCTTCTGTCAAACGAGGTGTCTTCCTTCTCTCTCTACCTGTTGTGCTGATGGATTTGACTGGGTTAGCGAAGGAAGACTACCTTCTGTCCATATCTATCTATAAGAATGGTATACTCTCTTTCTTTGTTTCACACGTTTCGATCTTGTATAGACAGCGTTTTACGTGTGGCTTACGCATATATGACTTGTGGACATACGTATGTAGTAAATAAAGTAGATCTATGTATGTATGTATATCTCTATACAACTATATATATATATATATATCTCTCTCTCTCTCTATAGGGAGATATGAGGAGAGAAGTAGACTTTGGACGAAGAGCGGAAGAGAAAGAGAGAGAGATGAAAAGAGAAGGACTCTGACTTTACACACGTAAGCTGTGAGTCTATACGGCCTCTCATGAACCGTAGAGGAAATCTCAACGTCTTTGCAAGGGCGATGTAGACATGTAGCTAGTGTCTACTTAGCTAGACAAGTCAGATAGACATGTAGACAGATCCATTGATGAAAAGATGAATAGGGGTGGAGACAAATAGATAGATTCTCCGATATGTCCGAAACAGGGTCTTGATGGATAGAAGAAACTCTCCTTTCACCCGACCCGAAAGGCCTGTGTATTTGTGTATGCTTATGTAGTAGCGAGACTACACGTAAGCACTCTAAAGAAGAGAGAAGTTTGGAAATCTAGCCCATTCTTCGTGAAGCTATCGGATGATTCGAGAAGCAGCTCCCCTCCTTGTTACGTTAAGAGCGAAGAAAGGTAGGTGAGGGAACTTTTCATTCAATAGACGGAGGTTACAGGAGAAATCTCAGTTGCCTTCTCAGCAGGGGATTCTAAGGGAGAGAGAGAGATCTTACATGTACTAAAGAACATGCGGGGGAAGAAGGCACTGTATCGTCATTTCTTCGGGTGTACGTACACCACGGAGGATAAGATGAATCCGAGAGACCGTGTGGAATATGAAGACTACAAACCAACTAAGAAAAGCAGATGCTCCGCGTATCCCTTGGATGACAGAGACATATAGTTAGATATAGTTTTTAGTCTTTCTAAGTCTCAAGTAGAGGAAGATCCATTCCCACCAATAGGTAGAGCTCTTTCTTGTTCTCCCTCCTCCTTAAGACAGAGGTATCTTTGTGAGGTGTCCAGAGTGCGGGACAGGTACAGGGATTTCTTCGTTTCGCTCATTTCCTGTCGACGACCTCACTCCTCCTCTCTCCTTCTATCTTTTCTTTGAGAAGAAGACGAAAGACGATGAATGAAGATAAGAGGAGCTCGATCCTATTTCTAAAAAGTCTTCCCTGCTTGTCGGATGAACTAGTAAGAAGCCATGGAATAGATGAAAGCGAAGAAGAAGAAAGAGAGACAGAGAGATGAAGAGACGGCATGTCATAGAACCAACCTCTGAACAGAAGAGGAAAAAGAACAGGAGAATTTCTTTTTCGAGATAGAACGACGAATCTCTTGGCTCATCCCCTTGGGCTATACAAATAGAATCGTCAGGCCGCCGGGTTTAGCTAAAGTAGTCTTCATTCGCCCACCGCCTTTCTCCGTCACTCATCTGGAGCTTTGAGAGAAATCTTGGGACAATGAAACATCTCATGCTTCTCTCTCTTTCTTACATTCTCTTTCTTTCACGTGGTTGATGTGCCAAGGGTACTTTGCATAGGCCTGGCGTGAGTTCACCCGACCAAAGTCCTTTCTCAAGTGAATAGAAGAACCTGAAGAAAAAAGTTAGACCTGTTCATGATATGC
>NW_027154015.1:8676-8957 GCF_002600585.1 Cystoisospora suis
AAGAATAGAAGAAACGATGAAGAATGGCGATCGCCACCCTGTTGATCGTCCTTCACAGAAAACGATTGGCGCTGTAGTTATCGAAGCTCCTCGGCAGGTGAATCTTTGCCGGAGAGGATCCTGGGTAAGAACGCGAAAACTTTCCATGTCCGGTGTTTCAAGGATTCTTCGCTTCTAGAAAGAATCCACAGACTTCCCCTGTTGGGAAATTGAAGGTGTGGATCGAAGAAAAGACGGGTTGAAGAATCGAGAGAAGGGATTCTTAGATAGCATGGAAAGAT
>NW_027154015.1:9089-13879 GCF_002600585.1 Cystoisospora suis
ATTAAGAGGGGAGAAGATACGCCGAGATAGAATGGTCTTAAGATGAAGAGGACAGCCTAGTGTCGGCGGCGTTGTCCTGTTCAGCTGTGATGATAGAAAAAGAAGAAAGAGAAGCTTTCTTCTTCGTGGCCGTTTACTTGATTCCTTTCCTCTCTCTTGAGAAGGGTGAATCTCGTGGATAGAACAGTTTGCTTACAAGACATGACGGATGAAAGATGCCTCCTTAGATCTTTGGCACCAAGAGGAAAAAAGCTCATATCGATTCTTTTTGAAACAACGAAGAAACAAAGAAGAATCCTGTAAAATACACACGTACATGTCAAGTCTTCTTACAGTAAATCTTGGTCGGTTTCTCAAGAAGGAGATTCCCGCCCGTGCCAGGGGAGAAGGATGGGTTCGTTGTAAGAAGTCGCGAACCAAGAAGAGGAAAGAGAAGAAAAAGACGTACAAGCTTGTATTTTCTTCTTTCACTTCTAGACCTGTTATCACCCCTAAACCCTGGAAATCTTGAGATAAACGTGAGAAGGAAGAGTAGCCGAGCCAACTCTTCTTGTTCTTTTTGGAGATCGAAGTTTTTTGAAGCGGGCGGGAAGGAGATGACCCGTGTGGCCCGCGGATTTTATGCTTGAGTGTTGTAGAGAGAAGAAAAGAACGAAAGAAGGGAAAGAAAAGCATGGAAAGAAAGACGAGCTGTGCTAACCACATAGTAGTTGGGCAAGAAGACGGGGGGCGTGAAACCTGTCTGGCTGTCTTCATGAGGGATCTGTTGCTCTAGCTCTCTCTCTTTGGTTTGCAGTAAGAAGTCTGACCGGAGCGGAGGGGAGAAGATGCTTCTTTTCTCCCTCTGAGTGGGTATCCAGCAATTCATTTTTACTTTCTTCGTGTTGCTTCTCTTCAAAAGCTTCGTACTATACTATGATTGACAGCGATCAGCCAGTTCCGCGGGTGTTTCTTTCCCCTGGCGGTAGACGGTGCGCATACAGAGAGACCTGTTGAAAAAGAGATATGTTAGAAGAACGATCTCGTGTGGTATCATGATGATCTCTGCGAAACGTCAGCTCTGAATAGAGTCCTTATGCTGGAGGGAGAATGAGAGAGAGAATGTAAGCGAAGTAAGGAAGAAGAGCCGTTCCAGGCTTTCTTATGCGGAGAAGGATAGGAAGGGAAGTCTCTTGCGGCTTGTCGGACCACACACTAGTAGAAAACAGGCTGGAATGTGTAGTGAATGCGACCTTTGGAAGTTTCTCAACAATGATAGAAGATCACCGACTAATATGATTCTTTCTGCTGCCCGAGGAGGCGGACAGTAGTTACCTGCATAGAGCTCTGTGGTTTGCAAAAAGAAAGGCTGTCGAGAAAGAGAAGAAATAAGATGTGTGTTCTCCTGAATGGATTCACATGCCATTTGTGTGGACACAGGAAGAGAGAGAGAGGGAGAGACTGCACTGATACCATCCATCAAGTCGGTGGCTCTACAATAAACGAGGAGATTCACAGGAGTTGAAGTGAATCTTTGACTTTGTCTGCAATTGGAAACCTCACAGCTCTGTATGACCTGTTGGGAAGAAGCCCACTTAGCAATAGCAGCAAAAGACAGCCGTCAAGAGTCTTTCTGGATCGAATGAATGAATGAATGGTCCATGAGAAAACAAGCCCAGTCGTCATTAATGAACTCCCTTGAGCAGTCTTGTTTCTCAGTATCTATCCCTGTGCGAAAAAGGCACTTCTCCTAAAGATAACTCCCTAGTTCAGCGATCTCTTTCTCAGTACCCGTCCCGCGAAAACACGCCAGCTCTGTTGTGACCCTAGAGTCTCATGGATCGATCCATCCCGCTTGTCTAGCGACCAGCTATTCCGGGAACCCCGTCGCAGAAGAGTCAGATAAATCTTCCTGCAATCCTTCATACGCGCAGCAGGAGAACCCTTGGAAGCAGTATCCCCGCAGCCAGCTCTCTCCGTGACATACTTGCAAGTCACCCCGCAGTTTTGCTGGCCATCCCCCTAGATCATTCTGCACATTCTACCACACCCCTTTCCCTTAGCCAGAAAGTTGAACCTTCGTATCCAAGGAGAGGAACAACGTACGAAATCTCCTATAAAAAAACAGGCTTGTTGACTGTTATCTCAAGTTGAGAATGGAAGGGGTCTATCGCTGTCTCTCCTTGTTCGTTGAGGCCGCCGAAATGGAACTCTCTCTCATATTCATCTGGAGACAACGAGCTCCCTGTCCGGCTGATCGTACGTACTCCCCGCTGTTATCGCTATCATCACATGAGCAAAACAGACTTTAGAACTAACGCATTCTTTCTTGAGAAGACAGACGTGGCTATCTGTCTGCCTATCTATTTCTGCAGCTCCTGTTGAACCCGCGCAAGAAGAAGCAGAGAAGACATGGGAGAACCGACCGATCTCCCTCAACACACAGGACCGACTAAGTGAGCTACGGCATCATTATAAGAATCCAAAGTGGTCGAGATCTATTAGGCTTCTCCCATCTAGACTTATCTTCACGCCTAGACTAGTACATCATAAAGCTAATATAAACCGGCGAAGCAGCCATCCCACCTTTGTTCCACTTCGCTGTGTGGATCGATTGATAAGGAAATCTCGTCGCCTTCGTCCCTGTGTGGGCTCTATGACACAAGAAGTCTTTGTATCGTGTAAAGAAGGTATCTTCTCTTATTCATTACACACATTTCCTTTACAGTCCTAATCTCGTCCAGAAAAGTTTCTGAAAGAAAAAAGCATTGCCTCGTCCCGGCTGACTGTCTTCCACAGAACTCACCAAAGTTCCTGTCCCCTTCCTTGCATACAGTCTGTCTATACACGTAGATAAACATCGTGGTCGTCGATGTCAGCATAGCATAGCTGTCTATAGATGCATATGTTGGCCCTTTATGTTAGTGGTTAGAGGGACAAGCCTTTCAGTTGCATGCTATGATACAGACTGTAGGCTTGATAGGAACCAATGGAACATATAATAGACAAACTATCTATATGTATATATATAGCTGGCCTCACCCCACTTTACACCTATGTCCATTTCTATGAAACGTCGCCATCTTCGCTGTCATGACAAGAGAGACGACAACACCCTCCTTTTTTCTTTCTTTTACGCTCTTCCCCCTCTACAACTCGAGGGCCTGACTCCTAGAAGAGAAAGAAAGAGGAAAGAATGGAGAGAGAATACTTAAGTTGATTGCTCTATGGAGAAAAATGAAAGACTTCCAAAATAGAATCTCGCTCCTCTCCTCTCTTGATAGGCGTACCAGGAAAGAGAATGGCTCCATTTCCTAGGACATCGATCTTCCTTGTCTCTCCTCCATACCCTAGCGCATAGAATCGCAGCTGTTGCATGTGTTTCACTAGGCTCTCTCACTTAGTGACGACTTGAACCCCTTTTCTAAGCCTCCATATTTAGAGAGGTTCGGTTTCTTCTCCCTGTATGTTATCTTGGCTCTTTTATCGTTCCAAGACAAACCCTTCTAAAACACAAATCACCCAGGTGTATGTACATACGCCACACACAGGCAGTAATAGATAGCTCTTCGTGTGAAATAAACAGATACTTTTGGGTGAACCTTCTTACGATTCTTGCTAGAGCCTCTGTTCTACTTTGTTATCTTCTCTCTTGTGAAGAGGTAGGAATGGTCAAGATCTCTTGTTTCAGGAAGTGCATGCATGCATGCATCCCTGAGTGTGTATGTATTTCGCTTGTCTAAAGACCGCGGTAGTGGAGAGGAAGAAGCAAAAAGCGATACGTGACGGGGACTTGAATGTAGTTATGGAGATGAGAAACCGTGAGAAAGAATGAAGAGAATCGAGTCTAGAGAGAGGAGGCGACTGAAGGCCAACCCGACACAACGACAGACAGCACAATAGGGACTGACTAAGTACCGATACATGTATAGGCATACATATGCCTGTATAAAGTATGCAATAGATCAAGGATAGATAGATAGATAGATTTAGACGGAGAGAGAATGCACGTAAGTATATCTTACGTATAGAGATAAAGAGCAACCGGACTTTCAAGCTTCCCTTTACAGTCTTAGTATTTGAAGGTTACACATGAATCCACACAATGCGATATCGTATACGACAAAAATCTCCGCCTACGTAAGCGAAGACAAGATTCATGAAAGAACAGACTCTTGAGATCAACGAAGAGAAGCGTCTTTCTTCTTCCCTGTTGTTCTTCTTCTCCTCCTCTCTTCGGCCTTGTCACCCTTCGCCCTCTCTTCCAGGTGTATATACACCCTAGCCCTGCCCGGGATAACAAGTTCTTTGTTTGGTGAGCCTCTTCTTCTTCTTCGTCTTCATAGACAACTCCTGCTATGATTCTTCCCGACCGATTTCTGTTAGGACTCTCCTCTCTCTTCAACCTGCACCTTCAATGCTGGGGCCGGCCCAGGATGCAGCCACGAAATGAAAGAACTCTCACTGAAGACAGTATCGACCGATATGTCGTTGATACACACGTATATATATATATATATAAGAATCAATTTTCTTTCTCTTTCTTTCTTTTTGTTTCATCCTTTTCGCTCATTCATCTGAAAGCCATTCAACAGGATCTGTGGGTCTTCTCTCTACTCTTGCTTTCCTCTCGAATTCTCCATCCGGATCGCTACTCTCCTCTTCTCCTCTTCCTGTCTTTCCTTCGCCATCATTCAAGCTAACTGTTTCCATGGAATTTCCTTCGGATCCTCTTCTTTTCACCTCTTCTTCTTCTGTTCTGTCTTTACTTCCTTGTTCTCCTCCTTCTTTCTTTCCCCTGTCTTTCTCTT
>NW_027154015.1:14053-63464 GCF_002600585.1 Cystoisospora suis
GAGAGAGGATGATCTGCCCCTCCACTTCCTTCACCTGTGGTCGAATGATGAACGCTAGAGGCCAGTCCAGCACTTCCGCCTAGAACGAGAGCCTTCAAGGCACCTCCTGAGCTTAGGCGCTTCTTCAGACTCTTCAAGGAAACACCGCCGCTACCTGTACGTGACTTCTTTAACAGTGGAGTTTCTTTCGTTCTATCTCGATCAAAAGCCGAAGAGGAAGAGGAAGAAGAAGAAAGAGAAGTAAGACTTTCCTTCTTCAGAGTCTCATGAGCTTCTTCAGTATGACTTAAGTTCCTCTCTTTCTCAGGTGCGGTTGTCTTTGATAGAGGAGGAGATTCCCCTCTCTTCAGAAGGTGTTGCAAGGGTATAGATGATGATAGAAGAGAGAGATGAGAGGAAGAAGACGAAGAGAAAGGAAAAGAAGAGGAGAAGGAACCTGTCGTGGTTCGCTTCTTGGGATGGGAGTCTGTCTCAGTGGAATTAGAAAGAGATGAAGAAGAAGAAGATGATGATGATCGAGAGTCTTTCTCATTCATTGTATCTTTCTTTTCCTTACTCTGTAGGGATACATCATTATCTGTATTCTTTCCTTCTTGTTCTGTCCTCGATTTCGAACTCCTATCTATCTCTTCTCTTTCTCTTTCTTCAAGTACATCAGCACTGTCCTTGCCAAGCTGACTTTTTCGTTTGTCCTTCTTTCTCTTCTCTTCTGTCCTGGTAGGGGAGTCTTCTGAGACACGGCTCGCACTTTCTTTGATCGAATCACCCCCATGAGAGAGAGGAGACAAAGACCGACTCCGGGGATATCTTCCTGGGCTGTGGCTAACACGGTTGTGGAGGCTCATCCTACTCCTACTACTAGTACTAGTACTGCTACGATGGTGAAAGGAAGGAGAGGGAGATGAACTTCTTGACGAAGATGTGTAAATCGAATCAGAACGATGAGATAAAGCTGAGGAATGTTGAGAAGACGACTCAAAGGAAAACGATGCCGACGTACAGGAACAGCATGACTTTCGAGGTCCTTGTCGACTACGGTCACTTGTCTCTGGGTCATTCCCAGTGCTTCCTTCTTCTCTCTCTCGTCTTTCGCCTTCTTCACCTCCTCTCTCACTCTGCTTCTTCTCATTATCATCGTCCTTTTCTCTCTGATCTTCTTCGTTCATACTTTCTTCTTTTCCTCCTTGTCTCTTCTTTTCTTCTTCTTCTTCGTCTTCATTCCTTTGCCCTCCTCCTTCTCCTCTTTCTGCACTTCTCCCATCTCCTTTCTTCGTTTTCTTTCCCCCTTTTTCCTCTTCTTCTCCTCCTTTCTGCTTCGTTGACTTGCCTGGATCATGATGAACAAGGTCCCCCCCCCCGTCTCGAATAGAGCCCCTCGCACCACCACTACCAGCAGTAGTAGTAGTAGTAGTAGTAAAAGTTGTCTCACTAGGAGCATCATCGGTATGTCTTCTCGAAGCCAATCGATTCAACTTACTCATCCATCGACGTGTTGTCCCCGTCACAGTCTCCTTCCATCCACCGCCTCCTCCCCCCCCCTTGGCATCATGCGAATGCTTCTTTCCCCGATCATCGCCATCATCGTCATGAGACCCTCCTGCTCCGCCTCCTGTTACGCACCCGCCCCCCTCACGAGCAGAAGTAAAGGTTGAGTATTTTCCGAGAGGAGGAGGCCCTCCTTCCTCTAGTCTTGTTTCTATGCCTCCTGTGACGTGATTAGCTTGAAGCGTTTCATATCGTCTAGGCTGCTGGCAATGATAGAGATCTGTCGGTGGGGGGTGTATGGAAGGATCGTCGATGCTGCTTGTTTCACGTCCTGCTCCTCCTGTTAAGACTTTCTTTTCGAAGTCACCCAGACGCAAAGGGGGGACCTTAGGCCTTGAAGACATTCGGCTTGTTAAAGGCCCCACTTCGTCAGCTAGATCTTCATGTTGGACAAGACCAGGGAGAGGGGGGGGGGCTGTAGAAGGCGACGATGGTGCGAATGCTGTGGGGGAGGTAGGAGATGAAGAAAGTTTGAGAGAAACCTCATCGTTGAGGGTTGTTTGACTTCGTTCAAGAGAAGGTTGTTGATACTCATCTGATGGAGAGGAAGTAGAAGAAGGATGATGATACTGGGGCCGAGGTGAATTCGATGCAGAGACAGCAACAAAGGCTCCAGCTAATCCTTCTCCTGGATGGGCTACAGCGGCTGATCTTGCAGTCAAAAAAGGATAGTTCGAACCCGCCGACAACACACGATCTCTTCCATGGCTGTCTCCCGTAGCTCCTCCTGCTCCTTCACCATATGAAAAACGTTGTGACCGCGATGTAGAGGGTGGTGCCGCATGCGCGCCACTACGAAGATAGGATGAAGAAGATTGAGAGGGCGGATGATGACCTCGAGGACTTAAAGCTGTGTAGACTTTCGAAAGAAAAGATTGATGTGAATTTTCTCCTCTTGGAGTTGTTCCACCACCCCCACCACGACCACCTCTTGGAGAATCGATGGGGGGAGCGGCACCAGCCGCTAGGGTCGATTGATGATGGAAGATTTCTTGTTGAAGAGAATGCATGCGCTGAACGGTTTGGAGACGTTCGATACCTTGTTTCATTGCTTGCTGTCGAGCCCCGAGCTCTTCAAAAGCCGATTCGGCATATTTGATCTTGTATTGAATCAGCTGATTCTGAACATCGTGACGCTCTTCTTCGCTCTTCTCGAGAGCCTCTTGAAGCTTCTCCAAAGCTCCTATGTGCTGTGGGGAAAACGCGAACAAGAAAAACAAGAAGAAAAGAAAGACATGTGACGACGGTATCTATTATTACCTCAACGTCTCGCGGCTGCTATAGAGGATGTACACACACCTACACTGACGAGAGAAGGAGGAGGAGGAGGAGAAGGAAGAAAAAGAAGAGAGATAGAAAGCCAAAATAATCTGAACCCCTTCTGCAAGCAGCAGATGTCCTTCGTACAGATGTCTTCATAGAGATGTGGATGGACGGTCACATGAGAGGCACCCCTTCGCTGAGATCTGTAGAAAGAGGTAACAAAGACTCTCCCTCGAATGAATGTATCGAATGCATGTATGCCTATATAGGTGTGTGTATGGAATAGCCCAGCACCTTGCTATGTAGACATGTATCTATCTATAGAGAGAGACATATTGCGTATATACATATATGAACATAACGTCTATGTAGAGACACGCAAATGCTGCAGAGAAATTCAAAAGAGACAGGCTTCCTTCCTTACCTCTTTCTGGCAGACATTCTTAACAGTCTGTAGAGCTTCGGCTGTCTCTTGTTGCTTACGCCTCTCATAATAGAGTTCCCCAATCAATCCATCACGCTCTTCTTTCAGCTGGGCTAGAGACGCTCGTAGATAGATCTGCGAAAAGAACAAGAGAAAACTCGAAGCAAAGCAGATACAAAGAAGCATGCACATTCATTCTGCGAGTTAGACCGTCCTCCCTGCGATCTACACCGCCTTTCTTTCTACAATGCATATACATACTTCCATGTACAGATAGCGCTCTGCATATTACCACCGCAGATGCTAGGGAGAAAAAAGAACACTCCCCTTCAGATGGCTTAGGAGGCAACACCTCCAAAAGAACCTCCATGGAGACAACGCAAGGCAAAGACTCCTTCTCCCTTTGAGAAGAAGAGATCAACTTATAGACACCTATCTATCTATCTATCTATCTTTAATGTATCTATCTATCTAGCTAGACGGCTACTATCTATCTCTTTGCACGTCTCGTGCTCTAGCAAGATTCCGCTATCGCTGAAAGCTCCTCTTGTAGATAGTCATTCACACCCTCTGTATAGACACCGCGCATTGACGGTAGATGACATGTCTCAAGTTTTCCCCTCTATCGTACGTTATCTTACCACGGTACTTGCTGTGTCTGTCTTCTTCGTAGGATCTCCTTCACTCTCTTCTGCTCCCCCTCCTCCTCCCTGAGAAGATGAAGAAGAAGAGCCATCTCCACCGGGAGGTCGATCCATGGCGACTGCATGGGCAGCCGCTGCGGCTTCTTTGAAAGCGGCCGCTTGACCTCTGAGTTCATTGATTTGTTGCTTCAAGGAATAGTTTTCTTGGAGGAACTTCTCTCGTTCTTCCTTAAACTCTTTCTTCTCCTTGGCTAGTTGATCTTCAGACATCTTCTTTTCTCTTCTTAAGACAGCATAAGCAAACGCCTGTCGCCGTTCAAGCTGTCCTGCCTCAGACAGTTTCATACGGAGCTCCACGGCCTTCTCTACCCATGAAAGAAGATCCCCACGAAGTTTCTCAAACCAGAATTGAGCCTCATAAAGACGTGACCGAAGTTTGTCGATCGAATCTTCTTCATCTATATTAGAGAAGAGAAAAGCTGTATCGGTTTCGAGCTCGATATGAGAAGGAAGATGACATAAAGGATTCACAATTTTCTCCTCTTCCTTATCCACACCCTCCTCTTCAACTCCACTTCTTCCCCCCTTCTGGATAATGGAAGTTGGGGATTGAGAAAGAGCAGAAGCTTTTCCTTTTCCTTCCGATGAGGAATGTGTCGTAGAGGGAAAGAGATCTTCAGCTCCACTGTACATACACCTCGCATCAAAGTTAGATAGACGTTGAGGCATGGTAGCGAGACGTACACGTAGAGCTTCGTCAGCTGCAAAGTCATCTTCATCACCACTACTTCCCTCACTACTGACTTGTCTTAGGGCATCAGTCTTATCCCTTGTTTCTGAGGGTCGTCTAGGAACATCTTTCTTCTTCTTCGGGTCCTTCTCCTCTTGTCTCTCCTTCTTTTCTGAGCTGGTAGTTCTCTCTCCCTTCAAGTCTTTCTTCTTTCCGATATCAGCGACCTGAGTGGTATCTGATGAAGAAAGAAGCCCTTCATCGGATGTGACCTTAATAACTGCAGGAGGATTCTCGCGCGTTTTCTCCTTCTTCTCTTGTGCATTTGGAGTCTTCTCTGGACTTTCAAAAGAGCAAGAAGCGGAGTCCCCATGCTCTGGATGACCACCATGACCCTCCTCCTTTGTATTTTTCATCTCCTTAGGAGAAACCGCTTCATCTTTTGTGGCCACCTCTGATACCACCTTCATCTCTTCTTTATCATTCTTATCTGTCTCCTCATGGGTTTCTGTCTCATGAGCCCTTATCTCTCCTGGGATCTCCTCTTTATCCTTTCGCTCATCTTGACGATCTTGCTTCTTCTCATTCACTGCGTCTTCTTTACGATCCTCCTTTTCATCCTTCTTATCCATCATCTTCTCCTTGTCTTCCTCCTTCTCCTCAGTCTTCACCTCCTTATTCTCCCCCGTTTCCTTCAACTGGTCCTTCTTCTCTTCAATCCCTTCTCCATCCTTGTTCTCCGTCATCTCCTCCTTATCCTTCTCCTCTGCCTTTTCTCCCAACTTCTCTCTACCTGCCTCCTGGTCCATCTTATTCTCTACGTCTTCCCCCGATGCCTCTTGTTGATCCTTCTTATCATCTATGTTTTCGTTGCTCTCCTCTCCCACCTGATCCTTCTTCACCTCCTTCACCTCTTCCCCGTCTCTCTCCTTGTCGATCTCTCCTACTTTGTTATTCTCCTCCTCCTCCTTCTTATTCTGACTCTCCTCGTCTTTCCCTTGGTTCATATTGGTTGCCTCTCCCGCCTTGATTTCCTCCTTCTCACCCTCACGTCCCTCTCCCTTATCTTCCATCTTTCCCCTACTCTCCTCTTCCCTCTTGTCATCAACTTTTTCTGCCTTCCTCTCCTCTGCTTCGGAATTCTTATCTTTCATCTCTCCTTTACTTTTCTCCTCATTCTTCATCTCCTCACCCTCTTCCTTCCTATTCTTGTCGTCACCATCGATCTCTTCCTTAGCCTCTTCCTTCTTTTCCTTCTCATTATCGTTCATCTCTCGCTGACTCTCCTTCTCTTCTCTCTTATCCTCTAGCTCTTCCTTGATCTCCTCGTCTTCCTTCTTCGCCTCTATCTCTTCCTTATTCCCATCCTCTTCTTTCTTATCCTCTATATCTCCCTTGATCCCTTCATCCTCTTCCTTCTTATCCTCTATCTCTTCCTTAATCTCCTCACTCTCTTCCTTCTTATCCTTCTCATCATCGTCTATCTTCTCTTCCTTCCCGTCCTCTTCCGCATGGTCCGTCTTATCCTCCCCCGTCGTCACATCATCTTCCTTATCTATTATTGTCTCTAGTTCCTTGTTCTTCTCTGTCTCCTTCTCCCTCTCTTCCTCTGCCTTATCCTCTTTCTCCTCCTCACCCTGATTCTCTACCTTCTCACCTGCCTCTCGATCCGCGCTTTTCTCCATCTTCTTCTCTGTCTTCTTCCGAGGGAAGTTTGTTTCTCCTGCTATATCAACACTCCATCTAGAACACAGACTTCTTCATAGGATCCTCCCCTCCTTCTCCTATCTCTGAAGATGAGAAAAAGAATTCTTCTCTTCACACGGAGGAACGAAGAAAGGACTGGGAAACTTTCGCCAAAGGCTAGTTGCTGCGGCTCATCCCTCAAAGGCACCATGTATGGACGATCTCCCTTATGCTTTTTTGTATCTTCTTCTTGAAACGTGGTCTTGTGTAGAGACCCCTTTTCTTCTATCTAAGGAGAACGATATGTACGTGATTAGTCATTCTATCACGTTGTTTAGATGAGAAAGAGAGCGGAGCTTCCAGGCCCTCGATCGTTCAAAGCAGACGGTTTCTACCCCTGAGGAAGCCTGGAGACAAGGATATACAGATAGGGAGCGATAGGGAAGTAGAAGGATGTAGGCCAGCCAAAGGGAAAGTGATGGAAGATAGACACGGCCGATATAGACAGACGGTGATGTTTCGGATGGAGAAGAAGAGAGGAGAAGATTCTCAGCGGACGAGTGACTCTAAGAAAGAAAGCCGCTCTTGTGTCGGAAAAAACGATTGAGGTATGTCTTCGTGTGATGTAGAAAAGAACAAACGAAGTCTCTTTCTAAGGCGTACGAGCTATGGGCAGCATGCGCGTTTCATCGCTGTCCTAGTCCATAAAACCTGCGAGCTTTGTCTTGTTGAAGATGAGCTGAGAAATAGTCGCGTACATGACGGATGGACGGTCCTTTCCTTGGAAAACACTCATCTCCAGGAGAGAAGAAAAAGAAAGGAGTCCCCTGTAGCTCTTTCTAGGGATCTTGACCTTTCCTTCAACTACCGTTCAAATGGGTGATGCCTTAGACAAGACTGTCTCACCTGAAGTGCTTATGAACCATAGGCAGGGCGTGAAACATTGAAGGAGTCTCGATGTACAAACCCCGGCTCGGACGAGATATCGAGGGGATGGCTCTGAGAAAGGTCCTACCACACTTATGAAGAGTTGAGATGAGAAGTCACATCGACCAGGGAATTCCTGAAAACTCCAGACGGGGGAGGTGTACATCCACCCACTGTTATCGTAGTCGTCTTGTTTGCTTTCCACATGAGCACATCGGCTGGATGACACTTCCACACAAGGGAACACCTATGGAGTTCATGCACCCGGAAAAAGAAAGACCGGAGTGGCCCAAGACCAAAGACAGTGGAGAGGACTGAAATGCTGAAGGGTGGAGAAACTCCTGAGAAGGACGGCCATGCCCTGTCTAGATTCCAGGGAAAGTGAAGAAAGCATGGGAGGTGTGCATGTGCGCAAGACACGTAAATTTTGGTAACGAGGTTGAAAGAGTGAAGAGGGAAAAGAAAAGAGAAAAAAAAAAGCTCCCCCTTATTTTGGGAGCCGAGAGAGTGAAAAGAATGGAAGTCCATCCGAGAGAATCGTGCGGGAGGCGGAAAAGAGGGCTGCCAAAGCTGGCAGCAGAGGAACAAGCCGCGGAGCCGATATGGCGGGTGAAGCAATCCCGAGAAAAAGAAAAGGGACGGAAGAGGTCAGGAAGGATGAGGTCGGGCACCAGGACAAGTGTGGGAGAGAAAAGTAGACGGAAAGAAAGTGCGAAGGCGAAAGAAAAGAGAAAGAAGTCGGAAAGAAAAGAAGGTGACGGGTGTCGTACTTCTTTCAGTCTGCGGAAGACATCACGCGGAGCAGAAGGGTCTCCTGCTGAGACCAGTTTTCTCCTCCCGAGGAAACCTTCTCGTCCCCCCAGATAAGGGTTGCTGCTCAGCTATTTCTCTCTCCGCAATACCTAATGTTTACGTCTTCCGCTTTTCAAGAAGAAATGAAAGACAAGAAAAACACAGTTCGTTAGCTCGGGAAGCCGGTTATTCGCTTGATAAAGAGCGCCAAGAAAGAAAACAAGTAGCCTTACATGCGTCTTCCCAGGTACAAGAAAAGAAAGTAAGAGGACGACCACGAGTTTAAGCTGGTCAAAAGAGCTCGATGGTGCGTTACTCATCGGGAAGAAAAGGAAGAAAAAAATGACAGAAAGGATGGAAGGCGAAAAGCAGACAACACTTGTGTCGACGGGGCTTGCTTGCTTGGCTGCTGTTGCTTTCTGCAGCGCCTTGATGTCGGGGCTGCTGCTTACGTGTCTACTTAGGCATACTAGTTTGGACGGGGAGCTGATGTGAAAAACGCGATTGTTTCCGTACATCCAACAACCCGAGAACAGGTAGAAAACTTACTTTTCAACAGCCGGCCTGAGTAAGAGTAGCAGCCAGGGACAGAGCTAGTAGGAACAGCATGGTTACATCTCACGAACGACTCCGTGCTGGGAATTGCTCAGCACAGACACATAATGAAGGTATTCGTTCTGTCCGAATACGATCGTACAGCTTGGCTTATCCGCTCAATGCAGGCTGGGCACCCAGAATTGATCTTTCCAAAGAGGACCGCTGCAAGCCGGCGAGATAAGATCGGAAGGTATTTAGATCAAACACCCCCCAGTAGCAACGCTGTTGTCGTTGTTTGCCTCCCAGACCCAGGCCCCCCATGAAAATAACGGCACGGGGGTTCTCTGAAGATAACAGGTGAGTTACCATCCGAGAATGTGATCTCCCGATCTAAACTGACTTGGAAGTCCCCGAGATCAGGCTTGTCTCCATCACCAGCGGCATAGAGGCTGAAGCTTCACTTTCTTCACCGCTGTTCTCCTAGTACCCCTTACTGGCTTGTACGCTCCTTCCTGACTCAAGTGCGTACAATAGGGCCGGCTTCAAGCAAGAAGCAGTTCTAGATTAGCAACGTTTATGCCATGGGTGTACAACACATGTGCTCCGAGTGTCTACCCATCTTCACGTGTGTTACCGACCCGTCAAAAGACACCTGCCACTACAACGTGTCTCGACGTCAGTCCTCAAGATCGGCCGCTTGGAACATCGGGTAGAGACTATAGAGCAGGGCGGCGGCCCCCAACAACAGGCCAGTCGTTTGCTGGAGATATACGTCGATGCGTCGAAAGTTGCAGGATACATTATCATGGGGAGGCTACAGTCCCCTACGTCCAGCACAACCGAGGCGAGAGTGAAGGTGATGTGCGCCTCTTCACCTGCCGGTGAATCTTCTTTGTGCGTACTTTTTTCTTCCGCAATAATGAGGGCTAAATTCCTGCTGTCTTTCAACAGCAGTGTAACACTACGTAGCGGGGGGGGCATTCGCGCTTCTTCATCGAAAGTTCAGAAAGGAGCAGACGTCTCCTCTCTGCTCACAGCTTTGAAAAATACAGTCTCGAATCTGCTCGCCTCTCGGGGCGCCGCTCCTGCCATTCACTCACATCGCTTAATTCTCTCCTCCTACGAACACCCAGGCATGCACGCTGCTAGTTTGCGACATCGTCGCGTACAAAAATCTGTGCCACACCTGCCTCAGAAAAACACAGTCTCTGTCCTCCTCCTCACGCGGGACTATTCCACTCCTCGAAACATCCGCTTACCAACACTGGGGCCACCTACGCTCCAAACCACAGAGAGGGCTTTTGTCCTACAAGATGACTTTCTCTCCCCGACAAAACTGCTTCGCACTTACTAGACTACTGCAACGGGCCACCCTTCGCAGTCAGATCACCAACCCTACCCTGCCCTGTAAAACACTTGCACGCCTCCTAGTTTCGCCCGGTATGGACGCTCTGATGTCTTGGTGACACGAGCCAGTCAGGCATTGCCATCAGAACACACTGCGTCAGGGTACCTCCGGCCCGCCCCGAAGACGGGCGTGTGTGGCGTGCGCAGACTGCTTCCGGGCCCTCATCCCGGCCTCCGAGAGGCCCTTAACACTGGGCTATGAAACCAAGTAAAACCGGTAAGGAACTCTGGTTGAAAGATCCAAGCAGCTCCGATAGCAATAATCAGCACAATAAGGGTCTGGGCGACTGTGCATAGTACCCACTGACGCCCCGCAGATTGTCCGTTAAGAAGAACCGTAGCTAGGGACACCGCGCCAATTCCAGAGGAGAAGACTGCTCCCAGCGCCAACCTCACAATGAAAGAGATCTCTGACCTGACTTGCTCCGTGGCAATGAGGACTTCAGAGAGAGAAACGTGAGTGTAGGGCACCAGCGACTCCTTCGGCTCCTGGCGAACTGTGGTATCCCGCTGCTCGCATTTGCCTGAGCAATTGGATAACCGGCGTGCCCAGTCTCCCAGACCCCCCAGAACACGCAGGGGAACAGCCAGCATCCGCTTCGCCATGCATGTCAGGTTTGCAGTCAGCGCTGGCAGCCCCGAACCGGGAGTGAAGTGTGACCATTTCCTGTCCTTGGCCTCTTGCGTCCCTACTTTAGTACTTGAGTTGCCCTTGGCCTCGCCGCGGATATCGTGAGGAGGCCACGGCGTGTTACCGCGATGCGAGTTATCACCTCCCCCGTAGCACTTCTCTCCAGCGGTGCGAGAAGTCCTTGCACCTCCGCGTCGCCAGCCATTGTGCGCCACAGCTCCCTCCTCAGTGGCCACCTCGCCACCTGCCCCCCGCGCAGCGAAAACGGCGTGTCCTGCTGTCTCCAAGGCTTTGGAGCTCGACCAAATTATGAGAATACCGAGAGAAACAACGCAGCACATCAACAGCCACGCAAAAATTAGTGTCAGCAGAGACGGTACGTGCCATGCTTCTGTCACTTGTAATGCGGCCGCTATGTGCCGGCATCTGTACCGTGTGTTGATCCCGCGTTTCATACATGGACTCTCTGCTGATTTCTCCAATGCCTTCTTCGGAGTGCACGTCGGGTCGCTACGCACCGAGGGAGGACCCGCCTGTCCCTGTTGTCTCCCCTCGGTGTGTGCCGTCAACATAGAGTTTCGAGCATTCGTCCACTCGATCTCGCTATCGTCGTTGGCCAGCCGTGCACCCAGATGTGCCGGCCCTCCTGAGACGCCGGGCTCCTCTGGAGGCTCAGCCGCTGACATTGGGGGAGAGCCTCCACCTACACACGAAGAGTTTGTAATTGCGTTGCCTGGGAAGACTCGGCTGCCCCCTTCTAGCGCCTGTATTCGTCAGGGCCAGACTTTGACACGGAGAATCAAAGAAGTCCACCGGAGCACAGCCACGGTTCGGCAAACACGTTGGAGTGCGAGCTCCTACATATCTGCAGAACGGTGAGGCCCCGTTACGCTACGCTTTATGCCTCTCGCTGTCGAGTTTCGAGACACAAAGCTCGCCAAGACGAGTACACGGGATGAACAAGGGAGCTTTCATACAACCGTCGCCGTGATGAACGACTGCGCACACATTCCAGCTGCTAAAACCACTGGGCGACAGTGCCTTGCGGAATGGTCTGCTTGGGCAAATACGGACGAATGACGCGCTTCTTTCCCAGTGCAAATTATCCAGCTATCCACACAGGAGCGCAACCTTGCTGCCATCTGTCCCGCCTCCCTGCGACGCCCAACTCGCGCAATGCGACGCCGAGCATCAGATGGAGCGGCGACCGAAGCACACACAGATAGACAACGTTTCAGCCCGATACAAGCACAGAGACGCTAGGAAATCGTGTTCTAGAGCCCATGGTAACGCCACTTTGTACCGACAGGGTTCGAAACTGAAACTAGAGCACATGTCCACGATGTTCTTCCGTTCGAGGGCGACTCCAGCGGGTCGGGCCGACGGAAACACACAAGAGGCTGAGTCGCCATAGTAAACGGGGTCTACCTCGTAGTCAAGCCGAGAGTACTTCTCTCTGCAAGGGGAGCACCTGGGGTGTAAGGCCTCAACCACAGGCAAAACGGTACAACCTTAATCAGCGCAACTGCCATTTTCCTTGAGCGTGATGCTGTTCTGAACAGTGATGCACGAGCTGACACGGGTCGACGCAGGGAACTCCGCTAGGTACCTGTCTCGTCCACGGACAACTGCCCCGCCTGGTGCCCACGCCCCCCCCTAAGGCTAGACCTTCCGTCGGTGAGGTATTAGCGCGGGCCTCGTTTTCTTTGTTTGCCTCGTTAACCCAGCTCGTACGCAGACTGCTGTGAGAGAAGGCGACGAGGGTCCTTCTCGGGCATGGTCGGAGTAGAAGGGACTTCGGGCAGATGGCCTAATTCTAGCCAGATGGTCTTAACGGCAGGTGGTTCTTACACCACCTGGACAAAACTGTCTGCTGTTGGTTCTCCATGTGAACATCATGTGTGGGTTTGGCACGACGTGAATGGAAGAGGACTCAGTCCAGAGGATAGAAGGGTCATCGGTATAAGGCTGAGCGACCACTGTTACGGCCCGTACTCCTCTTACGAGATGCCGGTGGTATCAGTAGGGAGTTGTTTGCAAGGCACGCCGCTGCCCGTCACGTCGGAGGAATGTTACAGTCCCAAGAGTTCACCACTCCTGTTACTGATCCTGACGGCAACCGCCCACTCCGAGCCTAGAGTGATGCGAACGCGGACGCCCCGAGGCCGAGACGAAGCCCTGGGTTACGAGGGTAAGACCCACCACCGCGTCACCCTCTCCAGCCGTGTAAAAAAGGAACAACCACAATAAGGTGGCTAGCCGAATTTCCGATGAAAAGGCGTGAAAGACTGCGTACATTATCGGGGCTGCGTCTAGGCCAACTGGCGGCTACCCCAGGAGCGGGGCCCGGAACGCGGAGGAATCGGAGCCCTGAGAAACCCGCGGACGCCAACGGAAAACTGGGGCGAAAAAGAAAACATCAACGGAAAAGAGGAGAAGATATAAGGGGTTACTAGTTATTTTATGCTTTACTTCTTTCTTCTGGGGAAGCTGAAGAGTAAGGTGCCAGAGCTTCTGTCTCAAAGCCCGTAAGGCTCGAGGAGGCGACCGTGTCCTATCCAACGAGTTTCCGAGTCCGTCACCCACCAGTTCTCCGACGCATTTCTTTTCTTGAAGGAAGTAGTTCACAACTCCGAGTGTTTCTACTCGTCTAAGAGGTGTCGGCGGTTATCCTCTCTAGCCGCGGCGTGCAAGGGCGGAACACTTCCTCGGCCGAAGGCTATGCTGCCATGTAGGCGACTTCTCAACGACATTCTACGGTCACACGGCTGCCTGATAAGTCGGACCAGGAGTCTCGAGCTAATCAAAACGGATGCGAGACTGTCTACCAAATCCGTACTAGAAAGGGGTACTCCGCACACAACTCAGCTAGTGTTACTTGAAGTGTGACAACTCTGCTTCACGAGTCGTCCGCGCCGGGAGAGAACCTTCTGGAATGGGAATGTGAAATTGTGATCCCTTGTAAACTGAAAAGAGGGGACCAAACTAGGCCTCCGTCTCTTTATTCATCTGTAAGTTCTGCCTCAGCTGGAGTCGAAACAACTTCGGCACGGTGGCTCTTCGTTCGTCAGGCGCCGGAGCGTCTCCGAGGCGACTCCTGGCTTCCCGAGAGAGCAGAAACGCTGAACGATTGATTAGTCCAGTCAAAAAACTTGGAAAAGCTATGCCGCCGACCTTCACGGGTCCTGTTAGGACACTTAGTCCGAGGCGCCTACTTGGCCATGCTCATGTCCATTTCACTCCTTGATGTTCTCCTACTTACCGTGGCTGCTCTGTCGCCTCCTACGGACAAGGAACGTTTCAACAGTTGGACGAACACGATGCTTGGCTACGTTTTTGCGCGTCAGGCCTTGTTAACAGAAGATGCTCAGCTGTTACTTCGGCACTCGTGTACGGCAAAAAAACATGACATAAAGTCGCTTCGCGAATTCGGAGTTCGCATCGTGCGGTGCTAATAGTGGATCCGTACGCACACCGATGATAATAAACACCCGCAGGCAACAGCTCGCCCACACATTCCATAGAGCTTTCCAACCCAGTTGCATGAGAAAACAACCGTCGTGTATTTTACATAACTATACAATGAAGAAGGTACGGGAAGAATCCGTGGGCGCGCAGAGCCATCTCGTGTGCAGGTGCAATGGATGCGGGCGGTCAAGAACATGCACGGCCTTGTGCATTACTTCCCTTGGCTTGATCCGAAGTATCTTCTGTCCCTCTTGCGCTCTTATCTGGTATTCCTCGCATCTTCCCCGTACAGATATACGTATGGGAGCACAGATCTCCTCTCCAGCTGTACGAGGGAAGCAGTGGTTTTATCAGACTATCTATCTGTTCAAGAGAGATACTCTCAAAGTGATCGCGAGACATCGCCGCATGCACGCACTGCCAGGGTTGAGTCGTAGCCGTAAGAGCAAACAAGCGGTGCATGTGTAGTAACAGCAAAAGATCAAGGGAGACAGACATGCAGAGCCTACATTCGTTGCGTTTCTCTGAACTCCTCTATCCTTCTTTCTTCGTACTTGTATTGAAGTTTCCCGTGTTCCTTACTAGACAAGGAGAGAGAAAGTAGCGCCGTGGGAGAGACAAGATGGATACCTGCCGATGAAAACAAGACCGAGAGTATTTGACTAGACAAAGTCGGCGAAGGCCTAAAAGGCCGTACGACTCAAACTCCTACGAACAATCAAGTTCCTTTACTTGCCTTAGAACGTCGATGCAGACCTGGTGGACGTCTATCCAGTCCCTCCGTGAAGGAGACTTTCCTTCTTTAACTTTAGTCAGGTACAGCCCTTTCATCTCTTCTTTCTCCACGAGGTTTACGTGAGTTTTCGTCTATCCCTTGCCTTTCCTTTCCGCTTCACGTCCCTTGTCTCGTCAAGGAAAAGTGGCCGGAGTTATCTGTTCTCTTGGCTTTACCGTGAGTGCGAAGTATCGCTTCACATTCGTTGTTCTAAACTTTCTCCTTTTCCTTTTAGACTGTCGAGTGTTCGTCAGTCTTTCTTCTATTCATCTTTCTTTGTTTCTTGTATTCAAGGCTCGCCTCTGTGTTTTGTTCGCGACTTCCATCCTGAAATGAATTTCTTGCTCTTCTCCAAAGAACTCTCTTCCTTCCTGTTGCTCTTTCAAAACGCCTTGCACTCATCCCATCAACCTCTCTTCCTTTCTTTCTTACTTTACTTCTACTTCTGTTGCTAAACGCGTAACTGAGCGCGTGGAGAAAGGATTGCCTGCCCCCCTTATCTGAGCGCTTTAACACACATGACGAGAAGAGATAATTTAGAACAGGTCTCTCTCTCTGTGCTGCTGCCTTTGCTTCTTGTAATCTGTCCTCTCTTTCACTTTGCGTGTGACGCTGGCAACTCCCCAGCGACTCTCTCCGTGTTGACTTCTCTCTCTCATCTCCTTCATTTCAGTTGTTCTCTCGTACACCGACCAAGCCTATTTTTTGAATACTTCGACCAGACGCCTGTTGTTTCCGCCTCATTTTCCCTCGCTTAAGAGTCGGTTCTTTTGTGTGTACATACACTTCAGCCCAGGGATCCTTATCATCAAGGGCCTGCTCGAATCATCCCCAGGTGCGACTGCCCCTTGACTTCTTTACTTCTCGTGGTCGCACCTGTACCTATCTATATATTTACATACGATCCCAGTTCCACATACTTCTTATGTTATAGCTGCTCCCTTAAGGGCCTGTAGTGTATATACACCGCATCTGAAGAAGTACGATGATCTTCTGTTTTTCTTCAGAGAGAAATGGAAAGCACCTCTCTTTCGACGCAAATGGAGACACTTCTTCACATCTGTTTCTCTGCCCTCAAGATGTGAACTCCCGTTTTCTCCTCTCTCTCAATTCGCTTTCTCGGGGTCGATCATCTCCTTTTCTTTGCACTTTGTATCGCTCCAACACACCTTCGCCATTTGCTTCCTTCTACCAGGGTGGGTGTCCTTGTCTGAGGTTTCTACAGCTACCATAGGAGAGATTAACATGATGAGGCAGGCCTTCGATACGCAGCCCGCTTATTCTTCGTCTTCTTCTTGTCTTTCTTCGAGTCGGCGTCCTCGGATTGCTAACTTCTTTGAAGGTATGGAAAGAAACAGTAAGATGATTCTCTTCAGCTCTTGAACGCTCACACCAGAAGGCATATGCATGAATTGGTAGGAGTGTCTCTATGGATGTATGAATATGTATGTGTGAATATGTAGTATGTATATGCATGTATGAATGAGTAATATGAATATGTATGTCTGGGTATGTAGTAGTATATGTACGTATGGATATGGATCTCTCCACGTTCAAGTATATATAAGCGTATATGTATGATATGTGTATATGGCTTTCTTTTAATTCTTCTGGTCATGCCGATCTCTCTTTTCTCTTCTCCTGTTCTTCTCCTTCTTTTCCTGTCTGCTTTTTTCTTCTTGTTGCTCTTCAAAATAAAGATGGTGCCTCTACAGACTTTCATCGGAGGCCAACATCTCTGGAGAGGAACTGGGAGCTTCTCCGAAGTGCTATAGATAAGGCGTTCTCTGGATATGATGATCTAGCGTCACTCTCGGCTTCTTCTCGAGCTGCGATCAAAAATAAACAAGCTCTATACATGGTAATATTACTAGGTCTTGCAAGTCTTAGAGAGGGAGACAGACAAAGCGATCGCGGATTCTTCTGTCTAGCTGGCTATCTGTTAGTCTCCAGTCTATCTTTCTTACGTGGTATCTATCTATCTATCTATCGTTAATCTATCTATCTATCTATTTTTCTTCAGTTTATCTACGTATGTCTCTTTAATCTAGCTATCTATCTTCAATCAGTCTTCAACCTATTTCTCTATTATTTGTCTTTCGTTAGCCTATCCTCAATCCGTTTGTTTCGTCTGTGTATGAGTCTGCTAAAGTTCACAGGAACTCTATAAAATATACATATGCATGTACTGTGATGCTTCATACATACAAGCGTAGATGAGTATATGTCTCTACTGTGGTGTTTCGTACATCTTCATTCACATTCGTACATACTCATACTCACGTATACTTACGCTTAACCTCCTATAGCATATACAGGCGTCATTCATATCTTCCTTCTTCTCCCTGCGAACATCCTATAACCTCTCTTTACCACACGTCTTGCCTCAAACGTGTACTAGCCTATCCAGGTGCCTGTCTTTAATCCATCTGTCTCTCCCTCTTCAGTCTATCTATATTTAATCCATTTACCTATCTATCTTCGAGTTTATGACCCCGAAGGAGATGTTTCTTTCTTTTCTGTTCTCTTGATCCGACAGAGCGTAGAAGAGCTTGTCCTAGAAGGCTATTCTCAGCCGCTTTTAGTTCGGCTCTTCGCCTATCTCGATGAGAAGGTTTCTCACGTCGTTACTTCTCTTTATCAACATCTCCGCACTGTTCAAGATCTCTCTTTCCTTGGCATTGTCGCAGCTTCATGGACGGCGTTTCTCAGATCTCTTGTAAGTTCTTTTGGTAGCGCATCTCTCTCTCTCTATGTATGTATAGACTCTCATGAGGAGAGTGGTGTGCTTCTCTGTGTGACTCTACTATGGACACCTTCATATTCCACTCACGTAGCTATGTATATCTTCATATATATATATATATTTGTATATATATGCGAGTGTATCTACGTAGACATACACATGTGCGAATATACATGTATATATATGCATGCATACATGCCTAGCACCCCCCCGGTTTGTATGTGTAGATTCCATGGATCTTCGTAGGGACATTCCTATAGCAGCAGGCGTTTCTTTCTCTCGTTGTCTATCTCCGTCAAGATGCACGGGACTTTCGCTCTGGGGTCTCTATCTATTCTTTCCTTCTCCTTATCTTTTCTTCTGTCCGTTTTTCTTTTTCTTCTTCTTTCTACTCAAAAGTGGTTTCCCCGAGCAACGCTTCCGTTTCACCTGGGGTCGATTGCTTCTTTTATATCCTGTTTTACTCGATTCTTTTCTCAGATTCTCCACTTCCTCATTCATGAAAAAGCGGAGAATTGGTGTCTCTTTATGCGTGTATCATGCATGCGCTTGTTATGTACAATCTCTGTAAGTATAGTGTATGTCTGTGTGTATCCAGGGGTATGCGCACGTTTGTATGGATGAATATAGGTGTGTAAGTATCTACCCATGTATGAATATCTATGTATATCTATGTATGAATGTATCTGTATATATAGGTACACGAAGTCGATTCACTTGTCTCGCAGTGTCCCTGTACTCTCTCTTTCTCTGTCTTTCTCTCTGTCACTGTGTAGGCATGTGTATTTGTATCTATGTGAGTTTTTCTCTTTCTCTCTATATATCGGGGTTTCTATGAGTATGTCGCTTTCTCCCTCAATCTCGATACATTTGTATATCCTGTAAAGCAGCTTCCCCGTTTCTGTCTTTGTGCAGACCAGTTGTCTAACTTTATGTGTGAACATAGCTCATACGTCCTCTTGTGCGTCCATCTTTCTTTCATGTTGATAGAGTCATTTGTATCTAGGTTTCTCTTCTTCATCTCATTTATCACGCTCTTCTTTCCTTATCATTATCATTCTTCATCTGTGTTCCTCTCTGCTTCTTTCCCACTTCTTGTTTCTGTCCTTTCTGTGAAACACTCTTCTTTGCAATTCGCAGCATGAAGTCGTGCAGGTCTTCTCTTACTTAGAACGACATGTCGTTGCCTACACTCCAGACTCCTCGATTGTTGAAGTAGCTGAATCGATGTGGCTAAGACATCAAGGACAATGTGGAGCAGACTTTAACAGCACTCTCTTGAACTTCATTCTCGAAGCCATTCGGCTTCATAGAACAGGAGACCACACATGGGAGGAAGCTCTTCGTACTGTCATCCGCATGCTCTTCACTCTAGGCGTAAGTTGGTTCATCATAGGAAAAAGATGTCCAGACTTGTCTTGTCATCTCTTCTCTTCTCTTCCTGTTGGATATATAGTCGACCCCTAGTCTTGCCGTGGAGGACATGGCTGTGTAAGTTGTCGACTACATGTCTATCTTCAATACATTTCTAACCTATCTATCTTTAGTCTGTCTCTCTATCTCCAATCTATCTATCCATCTATCGGGTTCCTCCTTCTCTTAACTGGTATTCCACCTGCTAATGGTTTCTTTCTCTATCAAGGCCAATCTCCTGTCAATCTCGTGAACGTCTGCCTCTTATCACTTCTATCTTGCCGGGGCGTCTCCCCTTTCTTCATGATCTCTGAGGGGCGGACCATCCCCAGCCTCATCTCCAGTAGACTCAGTACCGATATATCTATAGAGTCCCTTCCCTCTTTCCAAACCTCTTTTTATCCACGGCAAAGCCACGATCTTCATCTCCTGTCGAATAGAGCTCTCCTTGTTCATTATGTCAGTCTAACATGATGAAGGTATATCACATGATTCCCATCTCTGGTTTACCCTACTAATCTCTATCTCCTCTCTCATAAATCTCTTCATTATCTTCATCCAGTTGATATATTCTAATCTCGTACAAGTAGCTCTAGCTCTCTTCCGTATGGCGATGTATGCTTGATATATAAAAGTCCTTTTAGCCTGAAGTATGGATGTCTTTTCACTGGAGTCGTCCTGATCTTTCTTGAGTATGACTAGTAGTAGTAGAAGAAGAAGGAGGAGTCTGGAAATCTTTCATGACGATTGGAGACGTCTCCGTGGCACGTGGGGTCTTGAACATTGCCGCCCTTGATTTGGGGTGACGAGAATCCTTTCTTTCGTATCTCTTCTTATCTCTCTCTTTCTTTCTTATCTCTCTCTTTCTTTCTTATCTCTTGTCTCTTATCTCTTTCTTTCTTTTTGATCTCTTTATTCTTTTCTTTCAGCTGTATACAAAGGCCCTTCAGCCAAGACTACTTGAAGCGTCTTCTCTGTTTTATCGGGAAGAAGGAGATCATTTGACGAAAGAGATGTCTTTAGTTGACTATGCCTGTCACGTCGAAAAGCGGCTAATAGAAGAAGATTCACGTGTAGATGCTTTTCTCGTCCCCCCATCTCGAGAACCTCTTCTTGATGTCGTTAGGAAGCATCTGATCGAAGATCATGAGGACTTTCTCTTGACTATAGACGTCCTGAAACAACTGACAAAGAACCGTGAGACGCTTCATTTGCGACGTCTTTATATTCTCTTCAGTCAGATTGACGCCCTAGATCTTCTTAAGACCCGTTTCCTAGAGACAGTCAAAGTGATGGGACTTGAACTTCTGGAGAGCTTACAGAAAGCATCCTCATCTTCTTCCTCGGGGGGGGGGGCTACTACGGGTGGAAGACAAGAAAGAGAAGAGGAAGAAGAAGAAGAGGAAGGCGGAGGTGTATCAAGAAAAGACGATGTAGAGAGTTCAAGTGAAGGAAATCGTACGGCTTGGGTCGGACGTCTTCTTGACCTTAAAGAGACTCACGATGTTGTCTGGGCGACGGCATTCTGTCAGAACCAGGAATTCCATCTCGGGATCAAGGTAAGGGGAGAACAAGGCTCTCAAACGCACTCTTTCATCTTCTTCTCTTCTTTGCCGCTCCTTCCTCCTCTTCCTCTTCTCTTGCTCTTCTTTCCTGAATCTCGTCAAAAGGCCTACATCTATGTGTTAGGCAAAAGAGCTATCTCTATCTCGACAGCAGTGCCGTCATGTGTCTGTCTGTCCTTCGTGGATCTGTGTATTTCTGTATCGGATCTATCCATATGGTTGGAGTCTCTCCAGTTCTTCAATAAGATAGTCATTTCAAGAGTGTCGGTAGTCATTTACGCCCTTCTTCTGTTGGTCAGGATGAAGGCATAGTGAAAGCCTGCGTGCGTGTCACGTCTATGGAAGGAGATCTCGTTGCGTAGATATCTCCAAATCTTTGCACCTGTCGTCTTCTAGGGGATAGACTCTCGACAGGTGTAGAGATGAAGCTATGTGTCTTGCCTTGCACGTTCGATTTTGAGTGTATCACTCCATAAACATGTATTCGTATGAGTTCAGCTGTAGCTACACCTGAGACAAAGAGGCGGGGTACCGACATAAGATTCCTTGTTCCTCCGTTGTCTTTTTTCCCTTCAGGAAACATGGGAGAAGTTTCTCAATCAGGATGTCAGTGCTATGAAGCTTGTTACTCGATTACTTGGTACGTAGTAGGTTCTCGTCTTTTTCAATCCTCAACTTCTTACACAATCCCCCAGTGTATGTGTATTGCTTCAGCTAGCATATCTGAGGTCTCGGTGTCTACAGACAGACAGATACATACACATATACATACTACCTGTTTGTCTGCACATACATATTCATCCATACATGCTCGTAGGTACCTCTATATTCACACATACACCCGCGCACAGAGTCAGTCTCCCCTGACGGCCAGGTGGGATCAAGGGGCAAGCTCTTTACTTGCTTTAGTCTTTTCCTGTAGGTTGCTGAAGGCTCTCGTGTGAAGTAGAAGAAGAAGATAGAGTTAAGATGTAGACACCGCTGTTCTATGATATCTGTCGTATAATGGCTTGTCACCGTGAGGCTGTGAGATACAGGAAATCGAGTCGTTGTGTGTCAGTAGCGTACTTTCATCTCCCCCTATTCTTGTCGTGATGTATCCATTCCATAGATGATCCTACCCCTTAATCTATGTGCCTCACATGCACATCTTTATGGCACGACTCATGTGCATGCACGAAAGACAGACTCGCGTCCGTCCCATGGTACGGTTCCGGGTAGAAGAGGGGAGGATCAATTCTCATTGTAAGACAGACAGGGAGAGAGAGAGAGTGTGTCATTGTATGCCTTGAATAGTAGATAGATGTTAACGAGGAAAGGAGTTTTTATCTGTCTTCTCTAAATCATAGAATTATCCACAAGAGAGAGATCACGTTAGCTTTTATGGTCATGGTGGTAACAGTAGGAAGAGCAGTAAGAGGGGGAGCAGCAGGAGGAGTCAATGTGGGTATCTGAGGGGTGTTGCCCTTCTTTGAAAAGCGTTCTGAAGAAGTTCATGAAAAGCTTTCCAGCTCTCCTATCTACGATATGTTTGATAGTGGAGAGAATCTGTTGGTTTCAAAGGCTCAGATTGACATGTAGCGAAAAAGGAAACAGGGTGATGTAACTCATCGCCCTAGGTGTACGTACACCCATGTCTCCACCCTAACGTTATATACACGGTTTATATGTACGTACACCTTTACAGAGAGAAACGCGTGTATGAGATCGCTTTCTCAAGTCTGTGAGACAGGTGGGCTTCAAGCCTTCTGAGTCCAGGCTCGAATGAACTTCATTTCCCCCAGCCATGTTGTCGGGATTGCCTATCACTTGTTGTCTTCGGGTGTACATACAGCTAAAGGGCCAGGGATGTCATCAGGAGGAATACCAGGGAGTCATGAACTTATCGGAGAAGGGAGCAGTCATCGACTCTTCACAAGTACAGGGGAAGTAGGAGGAGATAGTGGCACCATTCTGAGTGAGCTTAATAGAAGTTCGTCTGGAGTCGGTGGTTCTTCTAGAGAAAATGTAGGTAATCAGCACGCCATGGAATCCCAGCAGCAGGCTAATGAGACGCCAACGCATTTTGTGTATTTGCTTCCACCTGAGGACTTGAAGTTGATGCGTGAGCATAGTATGATTGTGTTAGATAAGTCGTCCACTATCGCAGCAACTTTAAGTCGTTTTAGAGAGAGGCACGACGCTTTGCAAACTCAAGAAAAAACAGATGTGAAGATAGAACAAGACAAGGAGGAGAACGATAATAGAGACAAGAGTGCTGATCAAGGAGAAAAAGTAGATAGTGGTGACACCCGGAAAGATGGGACCTTGAATAGTAGGATGACGGGTACATGTGGTGATTCTCTTTCATCGCCGTTTTCAAGTCGGGATGTCCCATCTGTGAAGGAGAATCAGAGAGAAGATAGTGTATATATAACACCTGTATGTTTATCTGGAGGAGGGACGTCTTTTTCCATTGGTGGGTTTGCTCACATAGAGATTGAAGGCTGCGTAGACGATGGAGATTCGATGAGGAATCTGATACTACAGAGATGGCATCACGCAGATATCCATTCTCTTGTCTACCATGTGAAGTGGAGGGTGAAGTACGGTACAATGCCAATGCTGCCGTCAAGAAAACAACCTCTGTGTAATCTCCTGGGGGCGCATCGACGGCAGTTTCTCTCCACATTCGTCCCTGGTTCAGTAGCGGGTCTTCTACAGCGTAATGTGTTTCATGGTGGTGTCGTTGAAGCTGTCGTGGAAGCTTCTAAGTATCAAGAAGTCATGCAATGCATCCAAGATTACGCTGAGTTTGGGAGTCGCCCTACGGAGCCATGGCCACATACAGGTGCTGCTTCTGCTGGCAACAGCCATGCAGGGGGTGGGGCTTCAAGTAAAGGGAGCGGAGCAACGGCTCCCTCAGCAACCGGGGGAAGTCATCACCAACAGACATCTACTGCCAAGAATGGAATGTCTGGATCATTAAATGGTGGAGGGAACGATCAGAAATCGATTCCTCCGCCTCCTCCTGTCAGACCGCCAGAATCGCCTGGAGGTGTGGCAGGAAATCAACTGTGTATAGGTCCAGGCACGGCTATAGCAGCAGTTCACGGGTTACAGTCGTCCGATCAGTTAAGTGTGTCATCTGCTAACAGTCAAGGTGAAGGAACTGCATGCAGCGGAGGGACGTCTTCAGGATCCACAGTGACTAGAGAGGAACATCAAGAGTACGGAATCCCTGTAGAAGTGGGTCCACCCCCGCTCGGGCTGAATGGCGAGCCAGGAGAGGCAAGCAACCCGTATATGGGTTATTGTGCGTTGCTCCCGTTTTTAACAGAGGAACAGTTCCATCATGTTCGCCGTTTGCAAAAGAAAGCCATAAAACTGTGTGGATATAAACGTCCTTTCTCCAGTGTCGAAGGATCCACAGTGTTTGTTTCGTCATCTGAGGGCAAACAACGGAAACATCGAAAAAGGAAAAGGAAGAAACCGAAATCTTGCAGTTCAGACGGTGGTAGTGATGTTGGAGAGGTAATCAAGGAAAATGAGGTCAGGGGCACTACAGATGATCTGGAGCCACGTACAGAACCCGCCGGTAGTGCATACGCAGCAACAAACGATAGCCCTGCTGCTGGTGAGGCTGCTGGGGACGATGCCCGTGTTTCAATACACTCAAAGGGAGAAGGAAACCATGATACGACCGGCGGTCACGCGAGGCTGGCCGTTGGAAAGCCTCTTCCCCCTGTTCCTCCTCCGCTGCTGGGTAAATCGTCTTCTCACACCGACAGTACTAGCCTAAACGGTGCTGAATCTGGACAGGTAAGATCTTCATCACGAGGTACGACCCGAAGTCTTGGCTGACAACAGCTTCCGCAGTAGTACCAGTATGAGTACAAGCGTAGTCTGGCTGACAAACATCGGAAAAAAGGTATACTGAGGGGACAGCATCAGACCGCGTCTGCGAGGCCGCGGGTGTCAACTGTGGCATAGCGGTCTGTTCAGTGGGGACGTCGCTTACCGGCTTCACGTGGTAATTGGCGTTGGGTGACTTTGGAGCCTTCCCTAGAGATAGGCCTTCAACTCCTTTAGAGGGACAAACTGAAGTAACCAGCATGGCTTGGTGCCTGAGCTCCTAGCCGACGGCGGATAGCAGTGATGCGGTTTGTAGGTGGTTTTTGGATCAGGAATTCAGTTGGTGATGATGAGAAGTGCACGAGAGGAGACAATCGGGGTGCAGTCACGGTTCAAGTCAGTTTGGGGCCTAGTAGAACATAAACGGCTGGCTGGGCACCTGTTTTCCGTGTGTTGCACTGTCCTGTATCACGTACGCTGATACATGGAGGATGCGCCCGGAAGGATGCACACATGGTGTTACGGGGGGCCGCTGGCCAGGGCGCTGTCGCTCTTGCTGTGCAGTCCAGCGACCTCCGGCGAGAGGGGGACCTTACAAGCTTGGCAGAGCAGTCAACGAGTGTTGGAGAATGTGTGCATGTACTGCTGTTTTTCAGATACGGAGTGTTAAACAAGAAGAACAGGAGGAGCCGTCGCCTGTTGCTGATGCCAGGGAGAGACTGGGAACGCGAGCTCAGTTCGAAGAAAAACATGAGCTGATTGAGGCACGGTAGCTGTGACCGGTTGTTTGCCTTGTAGCGTGCCCGTGTTTGAGTATGTCTTGGATGTTGCGTTGGTTGCTAGAGGTGTCCTGGTATTGCAGTGGCGTATTGTAGTGTCTAGGGGAGCACAAGGCCTTCGGTCACTTCAAAATCCTTGAAACGAGACTCCAGTTTGGACATGAGAACTGTCAACAAATTGTCAAGCGACCTCCAGACCAGCCCTTTCACTTTCGGTCCAAGGTTGTTCACGGGACGCTGAGCTCTCAGCTGCTCACGAAAGTGCTCTGTCAGCAGCAAAAGTGTCATAGTCGTTTCACGTGGGAGATCTGAGCCTTGATGTGCGCTGGCTGCATGTGATTCATCCCTTCCGAGCTAGGGATCGAGATACTTGGCCTCGGCCCCCCACGGAGGCGCGACAGCGCTTCGTTGCTGTTGATCATTTGTCGCTCTTTGAAAGGCCTTCACACAGCACACCGCCTAGCACGAGTGGAAGAAGCCTGTCCCGTCAACCCATGACGAGACTGCCTCTCCTCCACATCACTGCATACTCCCGCGAGCGGCGTCTTCGACCGCGCGAAGGTCGGTAATATCCTCCTCAGAGAACAGGAGCTCTACGCCAAAGCAGGAAATTTCCACCCACTGAACTGCCGTGGAGCGGTGGAGTCCCCCATGTGACGACTGTGGTATTTCCTGGGTGAGGCGGTGTAGTGTCCATAGAGAAGGCTGCAAGCAGGGGTTACCGTGGCTGTCCACCTGGCGGACGTCTGAGGGGGGAGGCCCGTTGGGGGCTTCCTAACACTGCATGCCTCGGGGTTGCGAGAGGCTGTTCATTTCGGCGCCGTATAAGAAAAGTACTGTGGGCCTACCAGGGGCTGTAGCCTCAACCAGTGACGGCATGCCAGCTGGCACGATGATCTGTCATGGCAAGTTGAAGCAGCCGTGCGAGGCGCTCGTCAAGCCCCGAACTCTGCAGAACTCGAGAAGCTCTTCAGCCTCACGGTCAGACTACTGTTTGGTGCGAAAGGACGGCTAATTCTGGCAGAAGGAGGAATCTGACTAGTAGCAGTAGCCGCTTTGTACTGAAGTAGCAGTCCCGTGTAGGGAGGCCGGTCTTTCCTGGGATCGATTGCGCCTGCTCCGCTGCGCCGGTCACAACGCGGAATGACCGAAGACAGTTCCTGAGTCCCACTAGCCTGGCTCGCTGAAACCCAGGAGAAGCATTGTGGATACCTTATGATTCCCAGGGCGACTGGAATCATTGCGATTGAAGGCTACTAAGATTATCGGAACGCTACCACCGCGAGGTGAAACTCGGCGGACGGCTGGCTGTGCAACAGTCACCGCGCCCTGTAGTGAGCCAAGTCCTACCGACCTGTAAGGACACGCCTAGTCAACTTTCTGTCTTCGCATTCCTAAGAAAAAAAACGGCGACGAAGCCCGGGTCTTCTAATCGGTATTTCATGTTCTCCCCAGCGCCTGAACGCTAATACGTGAGTCCGACGAGCGAATGTGCCCGGGAACCCGGCTGTTGGGCACCCTGGTGACCAGGCAGCATGCGTAGCCTCACATACGTTAAGGGCTCGGCCCTGCGGCCGAGCGCGTCAAAACAATTGGAGGAGGAAACGCTGAAGATGGAAGCGCAGCTTTCTCAGCTACGGAAGATGCAGCAAGAGAGGACGCAAAACGACAAAAAGTATGTTTGTCGGGGTTGAGAAATGCCGTCTGTGGCTGAGGGTGAGAAATGTCGTCTCTTTGCTGTTGGTACGTGTGGTTCATCAGGGCGTTGCCCCGTGGTCTCACACAAACTGCAGGCATCTCTTGCACGCCGGATACCGTGAACGGTCGCGGTTCCGTATCCGCTGGCGTCTCACTTGGGAGACGGCATCGCCGCTCCTGCCGCCAGCCTTGGTTGAGATAGAAAGAAAACTTGTGTATCATCGGACGCTTCTGATTCGTAGGGCCACCCTCAAGAGTCGTTGGGTCACAGGCGGCACCGAGGTAAAACCCTGAACAGAGCACGCGTTGACAACTCCTTAGAGCAGTGACCCAACCCATCCTTGTATGAGCCTACGACGAGTCTCCTATTCCTCCAGTTGCCGAAGTACCTCTGTCCTTTGCCGACATGCCGAGGACACTCGAAAGAGAACTGGAGTCAGCCACTGTCGAAGAGGCCCTACATGGACATTCTAGTGGTGGGAAGTGTCGGAGAAGGAGCACGTTTCTCTCTGCATATCTCTTTTCTCTGTAGGTGCCTTTGACAAAGGGCTACGTCGCCGGTGTGCTACGACAAAATACTGGCAGCGCAACGACCAAAGAAAAGGTCAGACCGCGCGCTGCTGCAGGTGAGGCGAGGACAATGACACCGCGTTGTCTGCCAGCACTGACCGGACATGGGCCAACACTGAACGAGCAGCGTCTGGGCATCTACTCCGTTGGTAATCTCGAATGACATTCCGGGTCACAGAGGTGCGAATTTTCGCCGTCTTCCTATTCGTTCCCTCGTCGGGGCGACACCCCACCGAACCCTGCTTGGAGCCTTGGCGCAGAACCTTACATGGGTCCATTCGGAGTCTATACATTTGTGGGGGAGAAGGAAATGAATGACGTCCATCCCTGTATGGCGGCATTCGACAGGCACAAGGCGAGTAACTGCACCTCGGGTAGTAACCCAGCAGCCGTTCATTGACAAAGAAGACATCAGGCTTGCTAGGCTGGCATCTGACCAAAGTGCGGACTCCTGCCCTGGAGTGAACTTGCTTCGGACAAGAGCTCGAACGGACGACCGTGGAGTCGGTCCCAGCATACGGGGAAACCTGTGCGACGGCGGTTCGGATGTTCGAAAGTTTCTCGAAGATATCAACCTTGGTTGTTACGCTGACAAAGTGCTGGCAAGCGGTTTTGATAGCATGGAGATTTTCTCCGACGTTGCAGAGGATCATCTCGACACTCTTGGTGTCGCCCTGGGACATAAAGTCAAAGTCAGTCCATCGTCCCGGCAGGCTTCTCGCCGGTGTTGTACTTGGATCTACGCCCCTCCGCTGCTAGGAAGAAATGTTGTCGGTCTGCCTGATCGTGAGGAAGTGTAGTGTTTTCTACAGTATTTCTGAGCCCCGCTTGTCTTTAGCTAGAATGTATGGTTGAAGGGAGAGGAGAATTCAAAGGGGGTGTTCGACATTCGATTGGTTCTCAGATTCTCAAGAAGATCCGCGAATATAAGATGCTTCAAATGATGGGACCGCCTGTGGCCCAACAAGCAGCGAAACCTGCACTCCCGGGTGACGGTGAGAGGCCAGGCTCTCCACCAGGTATGGGCGTTATTTCGCCGCCAATGTGTCCGCCCCGAGCGAGACCTTCAAGCGATCCATGCGATCAGGTCTCGGTGTCCACGCGGAGACGCGACCGACACCCCTGTATCTTCATGGAAAGCAGCCACACAACGGCCACCTGGTGTGGTACGTCTCGCAGGCAGTTGCAATAAAAGGGTATCCTCCACATCAGCCTCGACCTCTGGTCTCCTCTCGCCTGCCCCGCGAAGCAGACGATCCAGCCCAACAACACGCCAGGAAACGAACGATCCCGACACTCTGTCGGCTTCACCAGACAACACTAAACGCAGCAGTTTCCGCTGGAATGCCCTTCTAGGCGAAAGGTAACAGTGTCTAGGCTGATACGGTCCACAAGTTCCTCGCTACCCTGCAGATTCTACGCAGCTGCAACCCGGTGCCGTTAGACTAGAACCTCAGCTGGAGATGTAGTGTGGCGTCTGCCTCCCCTTGCGTACTAATTCGCGCATTACGCGGATGCTACCAAACCAGGTGGAAAGCAACCAGGAATCAAGGGGATCCTGAGCCAGGAGACAGTTTAGGTCGGTCTGTGAGATCGTCGGAAACCTTATGCCAGACACCGGGTTCTTCATCCGAGACAGGCGTCGCAGACGCCGCCTGCGGAACTGCTACGGCTTTCAAGGAAGAAGGAAGGAAGGTAAGCTGGGCTCCCTTCTTCGGAGTTTCGGAAACTAGTGAATCAGGCAACTGCACGGGTAATCCGTGAATGTTTCGCCTGCTAACCGACTCCTGACAGGGACTGAACATGGCCGCCAGTAAGAACATTACCAGACCTGAGAAGTTAGCTTGTACGTCTCTGCCGGCTCACCAGTCTGAAGGTGTCTGACTATGGCTACTACTCAACTAGGTATCTTGCTACAATTGTTACAAGCTCTTTTATTTGGCGCTTTCCCAAGAACGCGCAGGTGAGCACGCGTTCACCGCTCAGATGTGAGGTCCACTTCGAAAGCTGCAGAACGTGAAGCGCGGCATTAAGCCGCGACAGAGCTTTCAGCGAAGACACCGCTAGCAGGACTGCCGCTGTCTCTCCCGTGGGCTCCGGATGTTTCGTCCTGGCGGATGTGATGAGCCTGCGATGTGCCGTTCCTCAGAAGACGAGACGGCCCGAAAAGAGTTTTGCTCGAGCGCCTGCCGAAGTGCGTACGAAAAACACGTGCTTGAGAGGAAATCGCGACTTGAGGAAATTAAGAGTGAAGCTAAGAAGGTCAGCCGCCTCTTCGACGAAACTGTCCGTGAGGCGTACTAGCTCCACTCCTGCCAATCAAAATGGTGCATGGGACAGCGAACCAAAGTAAGCCCAGCGGACCCCATCGAACTGACACACTTCATCTAAGAGTTTCTGCGAACAATCCTGGCTTGTCTACAGGTGTTCGACATGGGCGCTCGTCAAGCGGTTGTCAGCACAAACGAGCATTCAGAACCCTCGCCGAGACCGTCAACGGAGCAACGCTGGCCCGTCACACGAAGTGCCCCCTCTTCGAAACTTCGCTAGGGCCCCTTGGGCTCGTGCTGGCGCCAGCTGAGAGATGGTGATATCAATCAAGCATCCAGATCTCTCGCTTGAAACGCAGCGACAGACCACCAGAAATGGGTCTGTAAGCCACTAAATGAGACCCTGTCTCGAGTCATATGACCGCTCTCTTTTTCCGTCTTCTACGGTCCTCGCGGGGTACAATCTTTTCCCGCTTCGTCCGAGAATTCACACAAGCGCTCCGTTGAGGCTGAATGTGCCACAGCGAGCCATCATGGCCATTTTTAGGTGTTCCATCTTCTCACTCAGTGTCGCTTTGTGTGGCGTGTTGATCTCCGGCGCACCTTCCACAAGCGTAATTACCAGCTCTGCCACCGCAAATTTGTCCCGAAATGACCTCCCTGATCATCGAGGCCTCCGACGCAGGCTCCAGGCACAACCGGGGACTGCAGGCCGCACGGCTGCTACCCAGAACGCGACGGACTTGGGCCAGTTGGCCCTTACGTCATCAGTTGAGGCCATGTACAGCGACTGGTATGAAGCATACCTACAGTGGTACTACGCTCAGCTTAATCAACCGACGGCCTACGGGTGGAATTACGGCCTGCAGCCACCGTCGATGCCTCTATTTCAGACCCCGCCTGCCGGCTCGCCACCCCCTTACGTGAATGGGTATCCAGTCATTTTCAACGGTGCTGGGCTGATATGATTCCCATGTGTTCTTGCGAGTGTGCACGGCTAACCCCGTCAACGCGTGCTTCCTGGTGCCTCTGTGTCTCCGCAACTCCCGCGGGGCACTCCAAGCTGACACCCAGCAGAGAGACGTTCCGGGACCCGAAAAGGGTGTCCTCGATGCAGCTTCGCCCTGAAAGTGGCACTGCAGATCGCCTGAATATTCTCACGAGACGAGTACGGCTTCCCTCGGTTTGGTTGCCCTTATCGTGTCTACGCCTCACCAGCAACCGTGTACAAGGTATTCGTCAGAAGTGATCTTGTATGGTCTTTGGGGGGCTTGACTAACATACGCATTAGCTGTCGGAATGGCTCAGTTGCTTTTCGACGAAAACTGTGATAATTGATAAGCTCTGTTGGAATCGGCCTCTGTGAGACCTGTTGCTCATATAGTACCGGGCCACAAGCAAGGCTCCACCTGATCATCAGTTACCATGAGACCCACGTCGGGTTGCGCCTTCAAGAATGCCGCATGGTCGTCATTGCGCAGCAGTGGAAAGAATATCTGATCCATTCAAAGACGGGGGCACGCGCCGAAGAAAGCCCGGTGGCCACAGACGGAAAAGCGCGGTCCCGATAATCAGCCCCTGACTTACGCACCCGTAGTAGCGGCTGTCCAAAGAGCTTGCTGCAGAAAACACAGACACACTCTCGTGGAGCTGAAGCAAGTGTTAACGGTGTCTCAGTGTATCACAACGTCACCGGCTTGAATGTATGCACATCGTCGAGAAAGCATGTCTCTCCGGCACCGGTCCCAGCCGCTAATCCATACTACTGTACCAAACTCCGGAAAGGTGAAATAGTGCATAGAGACTCCACGACAGTCGTGTATCTCACAGGCTCACAAGGTGGGAGACACACATCAGCCGCATTTTGCAAGAGCGCAGGAGGCAGCGCGGGAGCTAAGCCGAGCGCCCTGTGAACACCCGTATCGTTGCCCGTCAACAGCAACGGTCGCGCGGAGGGCTACAGACAAGACGGGTACTTCAATCAATATGGCGTCGGCAGAGCACTCTGCGCGCTGTTGACCCTGAAGATGTACATACTTCCGTTGTCGCCTTGGACCCAGATATGACCAGGAGGTACGAGCACGATGTCGCTGCCAGTGACTTTGAATTGCTGCTGGCCGTTTCCCTCCTGTTTTCTCTCCACTAGCAGGATGTCACCGGGGAGGCCAATAATGCGTTTGCAGACAAGTTCGTTGCCAGAAGGACCAATCAGTAGAACGACGCTGCCTCTCTTGTACGTCGTGAATTTCTCAAAGAAAGACCATCCACGGAGCCAAGGAGTTATTTTCTCTACGATGAGTAACGCTCCAGCTGTCGGGATAGTGGGTTCCATCGACGAGCCCGCAGCCTGTATCAGGAGATCGGCAGGTCACAGAGGACCAAGATTCACTCGATGCTGTATTTATTCTAGACACACTTTGTACAGCTTGTGCACCATGCACGAAACCGAAACAAAGCGCATGTGCAACCTATGAAGTGCCATTCTCCTCTGACAGCTTAGGACACGAGCGGGAGGGCACTCACCTGGTCAGCAGCGACGACATACCCCTCAACCAAAGCGCATACCGAATATGCCACGGTCCATCGAGAAAAGATGTACCAGGCGGTGTAGGAGTCATTTACTTTTGACCGGGAAGTTTCCGTAGTGTGACCCAGATTTTTCCCCTTGGCTGCACGGAGTTGAGGGACAGCTCTCCTGATGAGCCGAAGACTCCTCTGCCACATCGCTTACAGCTGTAACCCTTGCCAGATAAACGGCTAAAGCAAGGAAACAATGGGAAGAAGCAGAGGCGTGTCTGCTGACTCGCGGCGCCCACCCGGCCGCTGAAAGGTGTCCAGGCCGGCAAAAATGTGTCTGCCCGGAAAGAGAAAAACACACCTGTGCTCACATCAGCAGGGTTTCACCGTAGAGACAACAACTAGGCTGCGGCGCGAGGCTGCTGAGAAGCGCTGTAGAGGGGGATTCTCTTGAACGAAGCCTAGAAAGGCTTGGAAGGGGTCGCATGCGTAGCAAGCCGCGGAGAAGCCCTGATTAATGCCTATGGCTGCGCGCGTTTGGGAGTGGCACACAAACGATGCAGTGTTCTTTTCGGCGCTGTGACAGATACCAATCTAAAGTCCAGGTTCTCTAGTGATGGTGCGACACCAGGGGGGCACCCGGGCGGATGCTACGGGACAGGCGCATGCGACCAATATGACCTCAGACGCCCTCGCCCTCCCTTTCCAGCGATATCGGGGCTGCAGGGCAGTTCAGCCAGCAGTCTTCATTCTCTTGGTGGTATCTGTCCGTACGGAGGGGCGAGCTTGAATGGGGCGATCGAGAAGTACGCCCGTGCTCAACACGCATGAGCAAAGCCCCGAGCCGGCTTCCCCTCGTTTGTGTAAGGCTTTGACCGCGACTTGCAAGACTGTCAGTGTGACTTGGAAAGGCGTTCTGGCGTAGTGGAGCGTTTTGGCTTTTTCCCCTGCGGCATTGCCGCCATGGCGCTGTTTTTTTTTTTCTGTTCACCATCTTTAGAAGCGCAGCTGATGAAAGGATGCAGCTGCAAGAAAGTCCAAGGAGATCTGCAAGGACGGTGCCCAAACATACTGTGAAAACAGGGAGTGTGCAAAGTGCGAAGCCCGCGGCGATCGACGAGAAGACGCTGATATCATTCTTTGCTTACTAGGCTGACTACCGGTTGTACGTCGGGCGGCACTACCAAGTGCTAATAGGGATCCGACTTGAGGTTGACATCTCTGAATACCCCGGTGTACGAGGCTCACAGTATGATCAGAGCACAAATAAGCTTCTCGTTTGAGGGAGAGTGCAACCGACATCTCCAATGAACATTCCGATCAATGGGGCGCAGCCTGTTACAGCTGGTAGTTCCAGTCGGGGCAAGGGATCTGTATGGGCGTGTCGTACAGATGAACGCAGGACCTACAGGGTTATCACGTTTATTGTCGCCAGGCCAAACGACCGCGCAGCTCAAGTGCGCAGCCACCGTAGGAGACAAGCCGTATCTTGGCACCTCTGGAACCGGTCACCTGATATAGACAACGCCTATCAAGCCAGACTCATTTGAAAGAACGAGCATATGCACACAGTCAATCTCCCGATGGAGACAACGTCTCTCAAGCCAGACTCATCCGAAAGAACGAGCATATGCACACATCAATCTCTGCAAGCTGCCGACAAAGCGTCGATGTTTCGATCCAAGTGTGCCTGCACAAACTTACCAACAGTACACAAGCCCGGACAGAAGACAGTGTGTGCACTGTAATGATGTATGCTCCCGCGAAGTCGGGCAGCCAAACAACTAGGAGCACATCAACCAGTCCGCCTTCTCAGGCCCGTACGAATATAGCTTTCGCAACAGCGGCAGCAGCCGTCATCACTCCTGCAGTTTGCTGAAAGCTGGTCTAATTTTCAGGCGCAAGGAGGGCTTTTCCGGGGGCCCCGTTTGCAACGCGGGGCCGCCCTCATGCAGGCAGATCACGAGTTTTGCAGAGGTACGTTGACCACGGCAAGAAAATGCGAATGTGGTAACCTTATTGTGGCAGGGGCTTTTGCAGTACCCGTCCCCTGCCATTGGGAGGATCTTTTCTCTCAAACCAGCATTTCTGATTACTTTTTGTGCCCCAGCTTGCCAACTATCGGGACCGAACCCCAGGGGACCAATCCCAGCACCAGACACCGTTTAAACCTGGCACCTGTGCAGGGCCCCGAGAGAAATTGAGCAGTGGCAGGAAGATTTCTCAATATAAAGAGCAAGAGTTATTCATACAGGTAATGGAAGGCGGACGAGGCTCCGTCACTGCGGGATATCGCAGGCACGGATATCGGTGATGGGCTCTCAAGACGCTATCGTTCTGAGCATGTGATATTGTGTCTGTACATTCGCTTGTCTGAAGGGTCGCCCCATGAAGAAATCTACCTAGTGCGGATCAGGCGACTCTGGAAATTTACTCAAGCTCAAAGAAAAGAGAACCTCCCGCAAACGCGCTCGCGCAGAAGTAAACGCAGGGGTGTTGAAGAAGCAAGAGAACGATTTAACCGGTAACTCTAAGTAGCAGTCTGTCTCCTTTCCACTCCTTTTTCTGGCATACCCGCTTGAGTAATCGGCTTCCGTACTCAACCAGAAAGGTGAATAAGCGTTCTCAGACTTTGCCCAAAACGACTTTTCCACTCTGCCTCCGGCGCTCGACCAAAGGGGCTGGCTGCAACATGAGATGGCGTAGGCGCGTCGTGGTCCCGTTGTTCGTGAATGAGGGAAAACATGTTTACAAACTTGTTCGAAAGCCGCTTGAGCAAAGCAAACAAGCTCTGCAAAGCTGTGTAGCTATCTCTCGTTGAAACCTAACCTACGCTTTGGCCCAGCTGCCGCTGTTACCGAACACCCCCCGTTCTGCAGCTTCCGCCAAGATGCGGCAGCTACTTTTCTCCTCTAGACAGAATGTCCAAGCGTAGTGCTGGAAATTGACAGTTGGCACTGTGGCGAACTAGCTGGACGAAAGGTGCTGGGGGAACGGCCCTCGTCACTGCCCGCAGTTTATGAGCAGACGACCCGGCCACACCGATCTGTACGTATGCCCGGTTAATCGAGTAGATTAGGCCCAACATAGAAAAACACTTTCAGTACGCGGACGCTGGCAATTCCTCGCGCTCGAGCTCCGTGATAGTGCGCTCCAAGACAGATTTCAAACTACCCATCCCGAGGCAAAATCCCGGATCGGGAGCTCGAGGGAGCACAGAGACATGAGCAAAATCAATGATCTTGAGCTGAGCGGAAGCAGCCAAGTCTCTCTTTTCCGTAGATGTACCGAAGGTCTGCTTGTCTGAGGCAGCGTCATAGCCTAAGAAAACACTACTGCCGTATAAGTTGACCACTGTCAGCCGGACAAGGGTCTTCGAAAGTTCCTCGGCCTTCAGCAAAAATTCTCTGGCTAGTTTATACTGGCGTTCCCTCGGACCAGCAAAACCGAGAAACGTCCGCATGACCTTGATATAGTCATCAATCGTCTTCGGGTACTGGTACCCTGCTGGAGCCCTTGAGCCTCCCTGCACGGAAAAAACTTTACCGTCTTCCTCAAGAGCGGAGAGACCGCTGAAGGCCAATCCTAGTCTCAGGCTGCCTCGTTCTTCCGCATACCGGGTTGCTCGAGCGCGTTTCTCAGGTGAGGCATCATCGCCATATGTCCGAGTCCCTACAGAGTTACAAACAGTGCAGCCACATATTCTGCACCTCAACAAACTCGGGGAATCTGCGCACCTCTCGCCTTCCCAGATACTGTCCCGCACACTCGCCAAACCTGTCCCACTGCTGACAGATCAGCGATCGGCCTCCATGGCGCCTCGTCAGTCGACAATAGATGACTGGGGCGCCGTGAAGGCAGCTCGCCGACCGTACCGGAGAAAATCAAGGCTTACCGAGTTTCAAATCCAGAATGACTGGTCTCCGCATCCCTCGGAGGATGTTGACCAATCTAACAGCGGTCACCTGGCCTCTTGCGTGGGACTCTTCGACTGAGGCGTCGATGCATTCAGCATCGACCCCAGTTATCTCCAGTCCCAGAAAGCCGGGTACCCACGGTAGGATCTGTCGCGTCTGAAAACAAGCATCTGGCGACACGGGCCACCACTCTCCCGGAAGGAAGTGAGAAAGCAGTGCGGCTCGTTCGAAGAAGACGCTAGAAGGATCAGACCGACTCAGTTGCGCACTTGTTGTTTCTGTGGGTTTCTTGCGAGAACGGAGGAGTTGAAGTAGGTTTGACGTATGTTTTTGAAGGTGTCGCCCTCCGCCTTCTACATTTTCCTGTTGTGTCAGGACGGCGGCATCGACGCAGCAATCGGTGCCGTGGAAGTTCTTTTCTGGACGGCCTGCTGGAGTGTAGACGACACAGGGCAGTCCCTCCTCCCCTCCCCTTGTAGCAGCTTGGTGTAGCCAGATGTAGAAACCCGCCTCGTGAAGACTGCAGGTCTTCGTCACCGAGGAATGGTCTGCAGAAAACGAGAAGTTCTGCGCGTGACCTCCGGCTAGGGGAACTCCGACGATTCCGCGTGTGGCAAATGCCCCAGCATCTGATACTGAAATCTGGACGCACGTGCGGTGCTCTGTCATGTCCGCAGCACCCACTACCATATTCCACGAAGCCGCTGTAAGAGGTCACCTTCAGCTATAGGCTTGAACTTGATTTTTAGGATGAGCCAAACCTCAAAGAAGCCGCCGAAGGGCAGTCTGCTAGCTCTGCTGCAACGCAGTGGTGCTGTAGGTGTCAGGGAGCGTGCCTGAAGAATGTCGCAGAGAGCTTCTGCAATCGGGGGCGATGTGACAGGCCGGTATTACAGCAGCGGACACGGCTTGTTCGTGCTCCGCTACAGCGAACGAGCCAGCTCGAGGCGCGGTTAAAGCGTAAAGCCACCAGCGTTCGGTCTTCCCCCGAACTTGTAAGCAAGTCATACCGAATGTTCAAAAGGGCAGGAAAACGCTTCTGCGGACCTTTTTGAGAAAAAAGCAAGAAGAGATTGCTCCTGTTGACGATGCATGCAATTAGACTGATGGCTCACGCCAGCTCAGGACGAGCAGAGAACATGCAGTGGCCAAGCGTACCAGGGACGCGCCAAACGACATTTTCCCGGCTGGGGACTGTTCCAGCTTGAGCGACTGCTGGCTGAAGAGCAGAGTCAAGCATCAGGATGCGTGCAATGCTGCGTCTGCGCTCGTCTATTAACGGTTGCTACGTTTTGGTAGCACCGAGCGTACGCACCGTGGTGTCATTCTTGGGGTGGAAGGCTTCACAGTGTCCCCAGGATTGGACCCTATAACATCTTGTCTCCCTCTTTGGCTGGAAGACTAGGGTCTTACCCCTAGTAGAGTGTTGTAGTCGTAGGATAGCTCTGCATCTCGTCAGAGATTCACACGTTACGCTGAGTGCTGCAGGCGTGATAGCGACGTCTTCGAGAGAACTACGAGGCACTACCGCGATGACCGCTGAGATGTAGCAGTTTCACGCAAAATCGTCCGATGACGACAGTTTCCTGCCCTCACCTGCGCAAGCCCCTTCTTTGCGTGATCGGGAAATAAGCGATTCGACGTCGCCTGCTGGTCTCAGTGTGCGGGACGCGTGCACGGGATTCTGCAACATAGCACCTGAGCTGCTCTGGCACGGTCCAGCCAGCAGGACCGGTGTGGAGCCTCCCGACTGCAGGCTCTGCTGTGTTGAGAGAAGAGTCCAGCGTTAGGCCGGGTGTTATGCCGCCTCTCCGGTCGGTCAACAATGCGTGCCACCTTTTGTAGTACCGAGCGTACGGACCGGTGTCAGTCTTTGGGTAGGTTAGACTTTTTAGACGCAGTAGAATGCTGCGGACAGGTAGGATAGCTGTTCAGCTAGTCAAGAATTTTATTGAGGAATAACCCGCCGGCAAGCAGCCTCTCGCAATATGCCACCTGTCCAGTTCGTTCATGGGCTCTTCCGTACTTGTGTGTCAAGAAACACAAGCCGACTCGGTGCCGAGCCGATGACATCACTCGCTCGCCACTCTCATGACGGAAAAGGTGGGGGCAGGACGTGTTGTCAGTGATCATTTCCCGGAGGGCCCACGGCCCCTGCCGGCTACAGAAGCACGCCTTTTTCCCTCCCCCTTCAGTCAGAGTCTGCTCTTGGGAAGCTCGTTACCGGGTGTCAGTGGGGAGCAATATGCGACGTGGGAATACAGGGGAGAGAGTGGTCGTCGTTGCCCGGTGCGTTAGCATTCTCAGTAGCGAAAAGGCGAAACTACGGGGTGTCCGCAAGCAAACAAGTGGCTCCTGAGAGGATGGAAAGGAGATAGTATGTAGTGGTTTTCTGATGCTCCGTTTTGACCTCCAAATGGTGTGAATGAGTGAAGGACAGTATAATAATGCTACGCTTGCTCTCACTAGTCAAAGTGTTGCTCTGCGTGGCCCAGGCCGCCTAAGGCCGGCCAACTTCCGGAGCGTGTACGGGCGGAGCTGTGGCTCTCGCAGGAGTCCGACAGTCTTGAATGCGGCTTCTAGAGAAACGATGCCCCTCTGCGGACTCGCTGCGTCCGTTTGTGGCCACGCCTTCCTGTTGTGCTTGGCTTTCTTCGTGTTGGCTTCGTCTATGCAAGGTGAGTCACTGATAACAGCGGCTGCCAGTTCCCCGAAAATGCCCCTATCCGCATGCCTTTGTCGTAGCCTAAACACTGTTGACTACTGACAGAGTCCAGGAAGGCCGCCGCCGAAGCAAGCTGACAGCGTGCTCGGGGGTGTGCTCTTGTATACCTGCGTGCAGTGGCTCGTGCTGAGCCGGATAGGTCTGCACTGCACGCAGCCCTCGACTCCGCGGAAGCGGTGGGACGAGACTCCAGGCAGGGGGCAACCGGACCTTTCAGAAATCAGCATGAGGACTACACCGACTACGCTGCGCAGCTGCTGGGCTGGGAAAGACTGCAGAGCGCAGTGCACAATTTACAAGACTTCTCGTTGCAAGGCCTCCAGAAGAATGCAGAAGGCATAAACCTCTACTCGACTTTGCAGGAGAGGCTAGACAAGATTCGAAATCGACTGACAGCTGCTGGACTCCTTGAGGACCCGCCTGCCTCAAGGGAGGAACTCCCCTCCGCGACACACAGAGACCACGGACGCGCTGCGGCCGGAGAAAGTGTTGCGGCAGTCAACTTTCCAGGCGAGGCGGATTCTGAGATGCTCTCTGGGTGGCCGCTGGAAGGGCTGATCACGGCTCTGCCTGCTCAGATTCAGGAGCAGATAAAGAAAAACCTCGAAATTGAGCAGGCGATTTTAGAGCAAAAGTTGCTTATGCAACAGCTTGCGCTGAGTAAGCAGATCGAAGAGTTTAGGAAGGAGGTGGGTATCGATGAGTGGCTTGAGCTTTGGAGCCAGCTTGGTTCGCAGGTTTCGGATAATGCCCCGCCTCCAGAAGAACCAAAGGTCGACAGCGAAGCTGCAGAGCTGCTGGACGCCTTGGTATCGAAGTTTCCACAACTATTTACAGAGCCTGACGGGATCCAAGCCGAGATGCCTTCCCCTGTACGGCACAAAGCCGTAGACGGCCAGCCTGTATCTGTAGACAACCAGGAGAAGCCCCAGGTTCTGCCGAAGCGGACGTACGCCACTCAAGAGAACAACCAGAGGAGATCCGAGTCTGCGGGCGAACACGACAAAATGCAGCCCGCGGCAGGCCCCAGCCCAACTGACTCAAAAAACGCTCCACCTCCGGCAACGCTGCCTCGAGTGCAGGGTGTCTCGTATTCGGCAACAGGAGCTCCGAGCGGACGGCCAGGAAGCGGCACGACTGGCGGTATCGATCGTGCCGTCGCGGTTACCGATGTTAGGAGCCCCGTTGTTTCTCAGAGCTCAGACAGGTTGCAGAACTTCCAGGGAGCTCCCTTCCTATCCCCTCCGCTGCCTTCCAGCAGGAACGAGAACGGCTTGTTAAAGGTGCGTCCTCATCACTTTTTTCTCGACAGCACACGAAATCATGGTAGCCACATGTCACAGCTGCCCCTGTGGCAGAAAACGATTTTCCCACCAGTTTCGACGCTGCGGAGACGCTGGTTTGGTCTGCAGGCGCTAGAGCACCAGGCGAAGGTGTCTAAAGATAATCTGGTAGCGCCTGCTGTTCGTGGTACTCTGGACCCTAGGGCCGCAACTACCGACAGTCCTGCTAAAGGCGTCCCGCCAGCTGCTGGTGGCGGAGCTTTTCCGGATGGCTCTTTGAACTTAGTGCGAGACACGAAAGAACAAGCTGGAGTGGGTATCAAACCGGAGGTTTTGAAAAACGGCCCCTTGTTGACTCTTGTCAAGACGCTCCGAGATATGCTTGCGCTGAGCTAATCTTTGCCGCTAAACAGTTTCGCGTTATTCAGTGTGTCTTTCTTGAAGAAGTCCTCACGTTGGCGGTTTTGAGTTGACAGCTTTTGAAAGCCACCTAGGACGAACGAGTTTTGCTGGAGAGAAAGCCTTGGTGCCAACACGTAACAGGGATTTGTTACATAGGGCGGATACTAAGAAAGCCGTGACAGATTCCCTCTGGTACTGCGGCAGCGGCTCCCACTGTGGAAGCTCTCATAGGTTCGAACTTTCTGGCCCCTGCTCGGGCCACTTTGACCATGTTTTTTCCGGGGAACGTCCGACCAACTACAGGTGACGTAAGACCCACTTCTACAAAGCGGGGGTAGCACCTACAAGGTTGCGCGCTGTAGGCGCAGATACTTGTTCGTGTTATTGCAGTTGCCGCGAGGTCGCGCAGCCCACGCCATCAAACAGTCCAGACAGCATGCACCATGAAATCACTGCGGCTTCATTCTGACAATAAGGGCTTCTCAGACAGGAGGGTAGGCTTGGCGCTACCGACCCTCCGCAGCGGGTGTGCTAAAGCGTGTAGCCCGACTGCCGCAGTACTCTGGATCGACGACGTTGCTGTAGCTGGTGGCATCACTCTGCTCAGCTTTCCCATACGGTGTACCCCCCAGCCCGCCCGAGTGGAGCATCGGCAACTCTCGATTGTGGGACTGGAAAGTTGCATGCTACGGAGACAGCCCCAACCTTCCGCTGCGCCTTCCCGGCCCTGGCTGAGGAGCCGACGTGGACATCCCGGCTTCGGAGCGGGAGTCGCCGCACCCCACATTGTCCAGAGCTGATTGATACATACATGACCTGCTGCATCTGTGGGCAGGAGGGGAGTTCAGCGTCTACAGACCTCCAGAACCGCTACAGGCAGAGACCCTCCTTAAAGCCCGCCCGGGTGCGGGGACTCCTGCACCGCGTAATGGGCCGCCTTTGCCAGAGCCCAACTGCAGTTACGGTAGTTCTTGTGTGGCCATGTTCATCGCAGCCACATCGCAATCAGGAATCTGTCCAGGCCTGTTGCGACAGTCACACTGACTCTGAGCCACCTATGGTACATTTAACTTCTTTCCGCATCGGTACACTTCTGTCCCTCATTGTGCCCGGATGAACCGTCTCCTTCGTCCCGGGTATGGTGAAGAGTACTGGGTTCTAAGGCCTGGAAGAAACCTGTATGACGTTGTTGTGCTCACCTTTGCGTAACCCGAGTTCGTCTTGCTTTGGCTTTCGCAGCTTGTTCGGGTCGGAGGACGCAGCAAGCTTTTCCACGTGATGAACAACGGCACGCATGGCCGTGGCTCATTATCCTGTCCGTCCACGCACTGCCTTAACCGGCCTCCTGTTAGCCCAACTCTCGCTCTGTTAAATTCTGCTTCTAAGGAGTAACATCGGTGCTGCCAAGTGACAAACAGCTAGCGGCTGGCTGTGAATTTTTACTCCGTGTGACATACCAGTAAACCCCTCTGTTCCAGCCAGATTTTGAGCTGGTCGGAAACCATGAAGGACAAGCCAGGAGAGGCGTGCGTGGTGGCCGATCAGAGTACTAACGAGGATGGGACAGCGGTGAAAACTCCCTTGGAGGAGTGGCAGTGGAAGGCGATTGAGGCAGGGGACTACGCCCTCCTCAGAAAATACGATACAGGCACAACGAATGTCGATCAGGTCGGGAACCTGCATGCTGCCGCATATGCTCTTCGGGCAATCCCTGGGTTTTGGATTAGAGTACTCTGTAGAGCACAAGGCCCCACACTGCGCAAAAACAGCGTTCTTGTACCTGCGAGTTTGGTACCTGCAGAAGAGTGACACCTATGGCACCCCTTTGGTAACGCTCATCGACAAGTTTATTTTCAAATCACCAAATAACGAGAAGGAGAAATACTTGAATTGCATCCGATGGCTAATCAAGTAGGTGACCGGAAGGTCGCTAACAAGAAGGTCCCAAGCAGAGAACCCTGCAGCCCCAACTTCTCCGTCGACCGCCCTTGGCCGCATTGCCATGCGGGCTCAGTGATAGAGTTGCGGACGTGTCCCCAGTGCTATTACAACTTTAGTCGGCCCAAAGAGGACTGGCTACTGTCGAAGAAGGGTTCGCTCGACGCCGTGCAGCAATCAGGACCAGAAGAACTCGGGCACAAATGGTTACGAACATGGGTTCCAATGTCCCGAGTGAAGACTGGCAACTAGGCACCGTCTGCTTTCCTGTCCGTAGACGCCCTTCCAGGTTCCCCGCCAGGTTTGGATCAGCCGATATGCAGTCTTTCTTTTCATTTTGCTTCTCTTTTCTTTGCCACCGGGCAACTACAGACGAGGTGCTAATCCACTGACTACAACTCCGGGTTCGTGCACCCTCCAGATATCTTACCAGAAACGCGACAATGAAAATGACAAAACCAAAAGGGTACTCGTTTCAAAGAAAAATGCCATTCAGGTACAGTCTGCACCATAAATGCCACATAGCGTTACTTGGACGAATGAAGTGGTGATGCATCTCCCGTCTTCAGCTTACTGTCCATTCATCTGCTGCCCCGTTCAGATTCTGTATGACATTAAAGATTCACTTCCATCCACGGCTGCATGGCAGCAGGAGCGGGAGCGATGCCGAGCTCTTGTCAGTCTCCTTGCCGAACCTGTTGGGAAGGTACGCTCACCACGATGAAGCATTTTATGTCTCTGATGTTACCTTAAAACGTTTCTTCGTTTTACATTTTGTACTTCCTTTTGTAGGTTGTGTTCTAATAGTACGGATGCTCTGTTTCTCGGAGTCCAGCAGGCAGTCTCCGTAACGTCGCACTTCACTCGGTTGGTGGGGTGACGGCGAGTCGACTGTTCCTGGTCTTGGTTGTATATCGCGGAACGTGTATACATATGCTAATCGAACGGTATCCGGCGGTTAATGCGTGATCTTAGCTATGGGTTGTGTGCCTCACTGAGTAATCCGCTCGCTAAGGAACGCAGGTCACATATAGCCTAACTGACGTGCCTGAAACGCGAGGCAGTTTGGCACCAGACCGACGCGGCACTTTTCTCCAGCACGGCACCGTGAAAAAGTGACTGCATTTTGATCTCTTTTGCAGGAAGACAACGGTCCGAAGGTCCTTCTGGATAAAAAAGTGATCAGTTTCTGGGAATCGCTAATGCTGAGTGAAGATACTCCTGACATCACTGTCACTTGCGCCAACGGCACAGCCAAGGTCCACTCTTGTGTGTTGCGGGCCTCCTCTAAAACTGTAAGTGAACTCTCGTGCTCTACCTCGGCGAAGTGATGCAGCAAGAAAAGTTAGCTCTCGACCAACTGCCCCGCTGTATCGGAAGGTGCTGCGGAGAGGACAATGAATAATCTACTAGGACCTCTTCTCAGTCTCATCAGAAGTTTGTATTTCAGCTGCCCTAGGAGAACTCTGAGGGTGCACCGAGAAGTCGTAGTATCGGAAGAGCAGTTTACCAAGGGATACTCGGGTTGCGCAAGAACTGCCATGAGGACCTGATCAGCTGACTCCGGATTGCTTTCCGCTGCTGATCACGTGCCTTGGCGAACTAGTGAACTGATCACATTCATAGATACAGCAGGCGAAAGCTCTTTTTTCGAGTGTCATTTAGTGATCCGTACACTGGGTCCCTTCATCGGAAGATTATGGTAGCTATGAGTAATGACACTACTAAGACCACGGCTTCTAGATCTTTGAATATCTCTCCTTCCTCTCTCCGTTTGCACAGCGAAACAAACAGACAGTTCGTGTCTCGTGTGAGGCATGATGCTGTATGACTTCACAGTTTGATGCCATGTTCAAACACGATATGATGGAGAAACGAACTATGACCATAGATCTCTCCCATCTACAAATTGAAGATTTCAAGATGTTCAGAAGCTTGCTTTATACGGGTGAGCTGAATTACAAGATACCCTCCTTGGGAACGGGAATTCTCCAACAAGCCTGTTCACGGGTACTCCTACCTTCTTAGGGCTTCGAAAGCAGCAAGCAAGCTACCCGGGAACAATTCGACCACTTTGGAAACGCATCTGTCTTCTCGCGTGCCTACATCATTGCCTAGACAAACGGCACGATCATCTCAGCTGTCCACAGTTTCACCGAATAACGCATGCAACTAAGCACACAATTCACACGGGTACCAGACCGGCTTCTGTCCAGGGTCAGAGTTGTACCGGTTGCTACGCGACGAACTGCACTTCATTCTTGTTTTAAGTCTATTTGTGGCTTCTCTAAGGTGGTATGGCGACGGAAAAAGAACGGGTCGTCTGCATGTGCAAAAGACCGAGCGGCACTTGATGCGCTGGAGACTGCGTGTTGACACCGGCCTGTTGACGGCACGCCTTGTTGTGGGACTCAAGGGCGATTCCAGCAAAACCATTGTCTCAAGGAAAAGCCTTTGACTGGGTTTTGCCAGGCTGCTTGGAGAAGGAACCTACGGACGACGAGCTGCTTGATCTCTTCGAACTAGCCGATCAATACCAAGTTCAACATTTGTGCGAAGTGCTGGCGGGTCACATTCATAATCGCCTTTCACCACAGAACTTCGACAAATTCTGCCACTTCGCAATCACGTAAGCATTACTGCTTTTCAAGGCATTCAAGTAGATGCCGAGTGGAAGACTAAAAACGCTGTTTTGTTAGTTGAAAGGAACTCGTAGGTATGCGTATTGGTACCACATCAAAATCACGGAAGACTGGTCCTGGAGGTCTGTAGCTTCTACACCTTTTCACAAATCACCGAATTGAACTGAGATGTGACACTCGCTCTCTACTTACTTTTTCAGACACTGCAGTGAACTGCTCAAGCTACCCTGCTGCATATATGCGGCATCCAATGAAGCCGTCAAGGTGGGTGACAGGAAAAAGTCTCCGGAACTGAGCTTCACGTCGCTCCCTCTGCACCTCACACAGGACAAGCTCACTTGGCAACAAGCCATCTAAAAGGAGAATGAAGAAGACACGAACCGTGCTTTAGGTCTGTCCTACAGCAATCCTTTTCTTCTGTCTTCTCTGCAGGCTCAGTTCAACGGAGGAAAACTATCTGAGCCAGTAACGGAAGAACTCACGAAGTTCTTTGGCATAGAAGTGCATCCTTCTAAAAGAAGACGCTTCTCTCTCTAAGACTTCTTTCCTTCCTCCTACTATCAGCTGCCTCAAGGAAAGATGCTTTTCTCCCGTGAACAACCTTCCGTGTATTTCTATGATGGATGGTTATCGGGTGATTCTATCTTTTCTCTCATCTTGACACGTAAATAGAGACACAGAACGTGTGCCCTCACAGCTTCAGCACTTGGGGTAGCGTCATCTTGGCGCTCCATTCCTTTATCTGATATCTGTATCGAAAAGAGCAGGTTGAATCTTCTCTGCTTCTGCCCATGAGAAGCGTAAGAGGGCGGGCACATCGTCATGGCACCTGTACGTACAAGATATGTGAATGAGGCTATCTGCATGGCTATTCTCTGGAGAATCATTTGTTAGGTTTCCCGGTGACACTCTCTTCTTTCTCGGGCATGCACTCCTTTCTCTTATGAACGTTGGATTAGAGACCGTGAAGGCCCTCAAAAATGAGCGCTTTCTTTTTCCTTTCCTCCTCTCCTCGTCCTCTTCACTCACCAGCACCAACCAGCTGCGTCGATCTTTGATCAAAAAACTGAGGGAGATCTTCGAGTGGTCTAGTCGATTCTATGTTGTCGAAGTATGGAATTTGTTCTGTCGCATATGCTGTGCTATCAATGTATTTCTCTTTCCTCCTACCATCGACAAACTTCTCTTGAACGTCAACTCTTTCTCTTCCGACCTGCAACAGACATCCTTATCTGGCCTTTACCCTTGCAAGAGACAATGGGGAGCCGAACAAACATGTGTACGTATGCACAAATGGACATAGAGGGACCTGTGACGACACACCTCAGCCTAAGACCACCGGGGCTTTCATCACTTCGTATAACTAGAGGTGATGCGAAGCACTGAGGAGCGTCCGGCAAAGCACTGTCCTCGTGAATAGCACATAGCATATACATACATGCATATACATGGCACAGTTTCTCTGGAAATAGCCATCCCGTCTACACCTATTTATCCGCAGCGTTCTGAAAATAGCGTCATGCTCTGCTATCTCGTCTGACCATGTGCGGATCTTGGGGGCTGTCTGAGGTTCCTGAACGTTGTGGAGAAAAATCACAGTGGCCTCGAAATACGTGACACTAGCCAAGAGATACATGATCGATATGCAGAACAGACCCCAATCGATCAGCAAAGGAACTGCAAGGCTCGTGCTAAAATCTTTGGTGGTTTCCAGAAAACAACGGTTGTGAGGGCGTTCTTCTTTTCTTCACCTTCGTACAAAGAGCCAAGCGAAGCCTTTATAGCATCACAGTACAAACTGGCATTGCCCCCGTGACCTGACCACTACCGTACTCTATTTAGTAGATCTCTTCCAGGCTGCTAGGAGTCTCAGGGCTTGTGGTAATGTTTATAACTGGGAGCACGGAAGAGGATGGAACTTCAAGAGGAGGGCTACCGGCTACATATCAGTCGCCACGGGGTAGGAGAATCTGTCTGCTCGACAAGGGTGACAACACCTTCATTGAGCTACCAGGACGACATCTCATTCGATTGACTGTACATCACAGTCAGCAATTAATGTTAGGAAAGCGACTATTAGAATCATTTCTCATGACAGCTACAAGAAGAATCACCAATGTGAGCTGGCGCTCAGGGAGTTTTCCGTGTTTTGCTCGTCCATGTATCTTCTTGTCGATCATTTTCTTCTGATAGTACTGCTTTCTTTGAAATCGTCTGGCCAACCCCAGTCAAAGAAGAGAAACTGACGAAATGACCAGGTACTCGCTGAAAGGAAAGCCATGTTACGCTTCTATCCTTCTTGCTATGCTGATGTTCTGGTGGCAAACGTGCCAGGTGGCCGGGCAGAGGAGTCGCTCTACGCCATTCTGAAGTGTTAAGAAAAGGCCAGCTCTTCCTTCGTGTATGAACAAGTAAAGAGAGGAGTACCCCTGTAAGAGCAGTGGTGAGATGTCATCTTTGAGCTGATGAAGGAGAAAGATTCTCTGGGACAGGTGGAGCTATCGATCAGCTGGTCCAGACGTCTGACGTAGAAAAGAAGCAAAAGGAACAACTCTCTTTCAGTAATCGGCGTTGATGTCATTGCCCTTACTCCTACCACACCAGAAAGGAGAGGAAAACAAGATGTTCTCTCGGAAAACACAAGCAACACCCTTCTGGCAACGCGTCGATTCCCGCGCGGCACCATCCATCGATCTGCCTTGACCTCCTTACGTGCTGCTCCTTAACACACAAGAAAAACACAAGCATTTCCCTCTCTCATGCAACAGCTTTTCTTACTTCAGACACACTTCGTTCCTAACAGGAAAGGAAAGTGGACGAAGAGTCAGACACCGGGCCGCCTCGACTTCGCTCGCTTTCACACTGTTCATTCTTCCGTGTAACGTGCAGTATGTATGCCGTATCTGAACCCCTTCCATGAGAGGTAAAGTCAGTACTTCCTCCTTTCTTTTTCCTTCTTCTTCATTCCTTCCAAAGGTTCTTCTTTGTTCCGTCTCCGCACCACTCTTTCTGACTCGAGGAGAGTGAACACAGCTATGAAGACTCCTGGCAAATGCCTGTGTCGACTGATCCGCGATCGAGCATCAAGCGATTGCCGACTATCGAGGCGCTGTCTCTTTCCCTCACAATGGTGGTACGCGCAGCCGAGGCGCGGGAATCGACGCCGCATCATCCATCGATCTGACTTGACCTCCTTACATGCTGCTCCTTTACACACAAGAAAAACACAAGCAACACCCTTCTGGCAACGCTTCTCCCCTCCTCGTCAAGTCCTCCTTTTCTCAATCAAAGCTTTCTCGTTTCGTCCTGTGTTTCTTCATCTTATTTTTTCTCTTTTTCGTTTCTTGTCTTCACACCTGTCATTCGAACCTCTTCATCATTCACTATGACATCTCCCACCGCTTCTTCGTCTTCTCCATCCACCCCAACTACTAGTACTACTACGGCTGTGGGGCAGGAGCCTCAACAGGCGGCGGGAGGCGAGTTAAAGAATGAGGTGTCTCCTTCGTCTTCTTCTGTTTCAACGACAACTCCAAAGAGCTTTACTTCTCAAGGAGAAATCAACATGGAAGCTTGTTCATCTAGTCCTGTTTCTGACACACATGATGACAGTGTTAAAAAGAATCGTGAAGGGGGAGACAGTCACGACAAGCAGGTTGAAGGGGCCGGTGCTGGTAAGCCAGTAGAGAGTAAGAATGAAGAAGAGAAATCAAAAGAGTCGACTGACCAAGCTTCTTCCTCTTCTGATGACAACAGTAATAATAGGAAGGCTCCTCATGAAATTCACAAAAGAAAACGAGATGGAGAGGGAGAAGATAGAGAACGTCGAGACTTCAAGGGAGGAAAGAAACCAAGAAAGAATATGGGCGAGACAGACTTTCCTAAGAGACGAGAAGATATGACTCCAGAACAATTAAAAGCCAGGATTAAAAGGCAAATCGAGTATTATTTCTCCGATGAAAGTTTATCATACGACGCTTTCTTTCAAGGCGTCATGAAGGAAGCCGCACAACAAGGGAAAGGAGTGAGTCTGTCCGTCATAGTCACATTATCATTAGGATGATCTTATTAGCGATACTATTGTAATTATCTCTGTATTTCATTCTCTTTTGCTATCAATGGATGTCCTATCATTCAGCTACTCTACCTGCACACCATACACATCTCATCTTTCTCAGTCTAGCTTCGACTGTCTGTATACCTATACTCGAGTTACCCTTTGACGATATCTCTATGTTTGTCTCTATCTCGATCTATTGTTGTACTATCTATCTATCTATCTA